>NC_090023.1:160511662-160651662 GCF_037176765.1 Anolis sagrei
TTTGCTTACCGTTGAAAATTACCTATGGCCACCTCTGCCCTTACTGATGTGGGCTCCGCTACCGGGTCGAATTGTGTCTCGAACACCGAGTGGACCTACCAGCAAGGCAGTAGATGTTCTCCAGCTGAAGTTCTTTTAGTCTTTAGGGCTGTTTTCCTGGAAATTCTCAAAGCTGTGGGGATGCTTCCCTGGAAATTCTTAAAAGTTGAAGCGTTTGTACAGGGGAAGTTTACACACCTCCTGTACATTGGTTAACCTTGCTGAGACTAACTAAAAAATGGCTCCCTTCCCTTCCCAATTGCCCTGAGCAAGAGGCGGGACCAAAACTTAATGATGATGGACAGGTGGCTTGCCCTATAACTGCAACCAAAAGAAGCCACCTATCTGCAGAGTCCCTGAAACTTAGGACTGCAAACAAACATTCAGTGCAAAGCAAACAAAATTGGAGCTCCTGGTACAGCTGTACCAGAACATTTACTGTGTATATGGAACATGGATCTTCAACAGCAAAGGTCCTAACTATTGGATTTCCCTAGTGGAGGCTCTGATGCACTGGGTAGAAGTGCATCAGCCCACTTCCTCCATACACAGAGAAAGAAATCAACACATTATACTTGTGCATATGCAACACAGGTCCATCTTCTTGAAGAAAAGGTAATAAAATAAAATAGTATTACATAGTATTAGGAAAATTGGAGTGAATTAGAGACAATTCCTGTGACTAGGTTCTTGTGGGTTTTTTCGGGCTATAGAAGGGAAGGTCAGAGATCACAGCTCCCCCCTCCAATAGGGGAAGGAAGGAGATCTGTGTCTCTCTCCTAGAACTGGGTCTGAAAAGGAGTCAGTGCTGTGAACTATCATCTCTGCACTCTGTCTGTATATATAATTAAATAAGCCTTCTGTGATCTCCTGCCATGAAATTGAACCCTGAGCGAATTAGAGGAACCCCAGAAACTTCTCAATGCTCAGAAATGGGGTATATGTGTGTATCAGTATGACCAAGTTCTCAGTGGTATAATTGCAGCCATTGTTTGCTTCATGTGGAGAGCTATTTGCACTGCACTTGTCATAGATTGGTAATAATAGTGGCAGCAAGAGTATCAGATTGCTGTGGATGAAATATAACCCCATGTGCTGTAAACCTGCTGGTCTGGATGGGAATTCTGCTTTTTCAGTAAAAGTTTCCTCTGCTATGAATAGTAAACAGTGGAGCTTTTGGTTAATAGGAGGAATGCTACTATCACTTGGAACATGGAATGATTTTGAAAGTAGAGTTTAAGGATAGATTGGAATGACTATAACTGGCTTAGGGGCCATCATGATCATGAAATGCAGTGTCAAACTGGTATAGAAGAAATGAGTTTTACAGTGCAGATTATTATAAATGAAACCCTGGAACCAGTTCCAATCCCAGATGGAGATGACACAAATCACAGAGCATTGTGCCACATTAAGGGCTTTCTTCCACACACTTTTTGTGAAAGTTTGATCTCTTGCCTAAGTGGAGTATCTTGCATTTGTCCCATTCATCTGGAGAGGCCCTGCTTACAATCCCACCGGCATCACAAGCGCGATTGGTGGGGACGAGGGATAGGGCTTTCTCGGTAGTGGCCCCTCAACTCTAGAACTCTCTCCCTAAGGACATCAGGCAGGCCCCGTCGCTAGCACTCTTTAGGAGGAGCTCGAAAACATGGATGTTCCAGTGTGCCTTTCCAGAATATGGAAACTCCCAACGCACTTTATCAGAGATTTAGGATATCTGCATGCCCACCCTCCTCCAAACACCCCACCTGTCATGCCCATCACCTTTAATTTTAATTTTAATTATTACATTTGGGCCGGCTATTGTTTTTAACTGTGTCACTGCGTGTTGTTAATGTTATTGCTTGTTTTTGTTTTATTTTGCTGTATTATCGTTGTTTATTGTTGTATTTTGGGCACAGGCTCTTGTAAGCCGCACCGAGTCCTTCGGGAGATGGTAGCGGGGTACAAATAAAGGTTTATTATTATTATGTGTCTTCAGCATTGAGATACAGGTCAGAATGCTATCCTTTCGCTCCTGCCAGTTTCACAGGCTCGTCTTGTGGGTACAAGGGAGAGAGCCTTCTCCTCTGTGGCCCCCCAACTCTGGAACTCATTGCCCAGAGAGATTAGAACAAGCCCTATGAGGAGTGGCTTAAGGAGCTGGGCATGTTTAGCCTGAAGAAGAGAAGGCTGAGAGGAGATGTGATAGCCATGTATAAATATGTGAGAGGAAGCCACAGGGAGGAGGGAGCAAGCTTGTTTTCTGCTTCCCTGGAGACTAGGATGCAAAACAATGGCTTCAAACTACAAGAGAGGAGATTCCATCTGAACATGAGGAAGAACTTCCTGACTGTGAGAGCCATTCAGCAGTGGAACTCTCTGCCCCAGAGTGTGGTGGAGGCTCCTTCTTTGGAAGCTTTTAAGGCTGGATGGCCATCTGTCAGGGTTGATTTGAATGCAATATTCCTGCTTCTTGACAGGGGGTTGGACTGGATGGCCCATGAGGTCTCTTCCAACTCTTTGATTATATGATTCTATAAGGACAAAAGCGTTGAGGGGAGCAATAGCATAAGGTTGTATGGCTACTCTCCAAAAGCTCAACGGCAGAGCCAGGTCTTGAGATTATTTTTAAAGCTTTCTAAGGTAGGGGCTTTCCTAATCTCTCTGGGCAATTAGTTCCAGAGTCGGGGGGCCACAGAGGAGAAGGCTCTCTCCCTTGTACCCACTATGGCTGGGTAACCACGGAAAAATTTGTTTCTAAACTCGATTCATTTTTAGGGGTTTGTGTTTCGTTTTTTAAAAGAATTCCGAAATTTTCCTTTAAAAAAGTTCGAAATATACGAAATTTCATAAAATTACGAAACAATTACGAAACGATTTCGAAACAATTACGAATCGATTCGTTAATGGCGGATGCGATTGCGCAATATGCTAAAAAACCCTCCAAATGGGACAGGGGGAACTCCTGAAGCTTCCCTCTCCCTCTGTTGTTGACTGTTGGTGTGATAATTTATTTTTTTATCACTGATAAAACAAACAACAACCCTAAAACTTGCGCCAGACATATGGAAATAATTACGAAACAATTACGAAACGATTTTGAAACAATTATGAAATAAATTGAAAAAAATTGTTTCGATTTTTAATTACTCCTGCATGGCTCAATATCGGATCATAAGCTAATTTAAATACGAATTAATAACGAATTACGAAATTAACGAACGAAACCGCCCAACCCTAGTACCCACAAGACAAGCCTGTGAAACTGGCAGGGGCAAAAGGATAGCATTCTGACCTGTATCTCAATGCTGAAGACACATACATGGGGCGGGGGGTGGGGGAGCAATAATGTGAACATTGCTTCAAAAAATGCCTCCACTCCACCCCCCAAGAGAAGAGAAGAAGACTTATATTTAAAGCAGGTAATGATAACTTAAGAACCTTGTTTTGCAAAGAGCCTGGATTTGGACTACTGAAGAAGCAAGAAGAACTGTTTAATAGGCCTGGGCGGTTTCGTTTCGTTAATTCGTAATTCGTTAATAATTCGTTAATTTTTCCAATTACAAAACGATAACGAACCATTCTGGAGCAATTATTTAAAAAAACGAATTTTTAAACACGTTTTGTAAATGCTTCGTATTTCGTTATTGAATTCGTTTCGTTATTGTTCTGAGGTCGTTTCGTTATTATTTCCGCATGTCTGGGCCAGTTTTATGGTTTAATTAGTGAAAACAAATTGTAATATCACACCAACAGTCAACAACAGAGGGAGAGGGAAGCTTCAGAAGTTTTTGGAGGTTTTTTAGTGTATTTCACGGTCACGTCCGCCATTAATGAATCGATTCGTTATTGTTTCGGAAATCGATTCGTTAATTTTTTACCATTTACGAAATTTCGTAAATATCGAACTTTTTAAAAGGAAAATTTTGTAATCATTTTAAATATCGAAACAAAAAAAAAACCCAAATACAAATCAATTTTAGAAACAAATTTTTCCGTTGTTACCCAGGCCTACTGTTTAATCACATTAGCTGTAAAGCATTCATTTGTTATGGCATCTTATACACCAGAGCTTTCTTGAGCAGAAGGTATTCTAACATCAAGCTATTCACCTGCCCTGAATCTCACCTTCCCTCCTGTTTATGCTCATCCTAAGTAATGAAAGTCCTTCTCTGAGGACACATTGAGCCCAACATCCAGCCTGTCCCAATTAGTAAACATTTTGCATCACTGATTTTACAATTAATAGGACAATAGTCTTCCACTCCTTATGACATATTGACTACATCTCAAACACTATTAATATCCCACTGTCAGGAGGATAATATGCGCACACATTGTGGTTGTCACCGTTTTAAATTATGAGCATCCATTCCCCAGCTGAATTCACTTAAAAGTGTTTCTGTATGTTGATATAAACTGATTGATTGCACCCAGGCTCTGTGGTTATTTCTTCTCACACTTACATCATCTGAATTCACTGTGAGGTTTGCTGCTTGTTCTCTCTCTCTCTCTCCCGCCCCTCAAGATATCAAGGTTGCTGTTTGGATTAACTCTTATTGCTTGGAAATAATAATAATAATAATAATAATAATAATAATAATAATAATCTTAATTTCTACCCTGCCACCATCTCCCTGATGGGGACTCGGAGTGGCTTACATGGGGACAACATAATACAGCAATAAAATCAAAACATATACAGCAAACAACAACAACATTATCAAAATAACATTAAAAGAGAAAGAAAAAACCATAAAATAAACATTCCAGTAAACACAATCACAGTAAGGATGACAATGGGCGGGCCACATATTCAGGATAAAAACAGTTTATTTAATTATTTATTTACAGCTTTTATATTCTGCCTTTCTCACCCCGCAGGAGACTCAGGGCGGATTACAGTGTACACAAATATGGCAAACATTCCATGCCAATTTTTGACATACAAACATATACAGACATACACAGAGGCTATTTAACTTTTTTCTGGCCGCCAGGGGAGCTGTCGCTTTCATCGTCCATATGCGACGTTGATGAAGCACTTCCGCATTCCCCGCATGCTTCCCCGCTGGAATGCTTTGCTGGAGTCTTCTTTATGGCCTCATAAATCAGTTAATTTAGCCTCCCCACACTTTAACGTGGTACCTTATTTTCCTACTTGACCCACTCCAACCCGGGCTGACTTCGAACTCATGACCTTTTTGATCAGAGTTATCTTAATGCAGCTGACACTCCGGGCATTTATATGGAACTCATAAAACACACAGAGTTGTGAGGCTAAACATCCTATTTGGCTGATATCACTCCTGTGTCAGTATGCCGGCACAGAAATGGATATGGCTCATCACACGAGGTTAAGTGATAGAACTATGAGACAAAATGAGACAATGGACAGGTTTTTCCATCAATAACAGGGAACCAGTTTATTGTGTGGAGGTGGCATCACAGCATCAAGTGTATGCAATGTCATGTGATAGGTTTCAATGTCGATTTGCCAACTTCATGTCCAAAGTCTCACAACATACTTTCTGATGCTTTCATTGTGGATTATTTTTTATTATTACACAGAAAACTTTTTATACTGACTGGTGCCCAAACTATCTGTTTCCCTAACTTTTATTTCAGCTTCATATAGGCTGACTTGGCCACGGTAGTCCACGCTTTGGTTATATCCCGTTTAGACTACTGCAACGCTCTCTACGTGGGGTTGCCTCTGAAGACTGCCCGGAAGCTGCAGCAAGTACAACGTGCGGCAGCCAGATTAGTAACGGGTGCTGGGTACAGGGAGCACACCACTCCGCTGTTACACCAGCTCCACTGGCTACCAATTAGCTTCCGAGCAGAATTCAAAGTGCTGGTGTTAACCTATAAAGCCCTAAACGACTCGGGCCCGGTTTACCTCTCCGAATGTATTCTCCCCTACGAACCATCAAGATTACTAAGATCATCTGGAGGGGCCCTGCTCTCGGTCCCGCTGGCCTCACAAGCGCGTCTGGTGGGGACGAGGGACAGGGCCTTCTCGGTAGTGACCCCGCGACTCTGGAACTCTCTCCCGCCAGAGGTTAGAACCGCCCCAACAATCCTGACATTCAGGAAACAGGTGAAGTCGTGGTTATGGAGACAGGCTTTCAAAGAATGAGACAATGATCTGGATGTAAGAAGGTGTATATTCGATTTTAGTATGATGACTGACCACTGTAGTTTTAAATATATGTGTTTTTTTAATGTTTTATTGTAATGTGTATTTTGATATTTTACCAATTGTATGTGTTTTTATGGTTGGAAACAGGGCTGAGTCCCTCTTATGAGGTGAGAAGCTTGGTATAGAAAACTTTAAAATAATAAATTAATAATAAATATACAAAATTTTCTCACTGCATCCCTGTATTGTTCCTCAATATATAACGAGAGAAATTGCTAGTCCCCCATATTATATAGCTCAAAAAGCACTGCGCTAGGTAATTTTCCCCCTAAAACCCACAATTTCTCTAAGAAACAATTGTAGCTGGGTTCAATTGCTATACAAATGGAGATTAGGAAGACTAGGGCAAATAGGCCTTTGAAGCATATCTGATACTATCTGAGACCTCTTATTATTCCCTATGAAGTCATTCAACAGCATCTGCCAATTTTTAATTAATTTCCTGGGGATCGTCATTAGTATAGATTAAAAATCAAACAGAAGTTTTGGCAATAGAACTGTTTTTTCATGAGCGGATTCACGTGAGCTACCTTAGGATCAGTTGTGCCCACTCTTAGCTCTGTCTTAATAGAATCAATTAGGTTAATATGATTGTTTTCTATGATAACAGCACAGTTTGAAGTAATGCAAACTCCTGGATGCTTCATTTATCCATTTTCTGCTTAGACTTAATAGCTTCCTCGATGAAATATTGACAGATATAAGCTCCGACTTTATGCAGTTTACCTTGAACTGAGATGTCAAGCCACACTGAGTAATTATGCACACAAAATAACAGTAGAGATAATAGTGAGTCTGTGATGTATGATGCTGAAAGTCAGAAACCACACTTGGAAGGGAGTGGTTGTATAAACCACCAGCAAAAATGCTATAACAGATTGAAACTAAATCCAGACAAGACAGAGGTACTCCTGGTCAGTCGTAAGACCGAACAGGGTACGGGGTTACAGCCTGTGCTGGACGGGGTCACACTCCCCCTGAAAGGTCAGGTATGCAGTCTGGGAGTTCTCCTGGATTTATCGCTGAGCCTGGAACCCCAGGTCTCAGCGGTGGTCAGGGGAGCATTCGCACAATTAAAACTTGTGCGCCAGCTGCGTCCATACCTTGGGAGGGCTGACTTGGCCATGGTGGTACACGCTTTGGTTACATCCCGCTTAGACTACTGCAACGCTCTCTATGTGGGGTTGCCTTTGAAGACTGCCCGGAAGCTGCAGCAAGTCCAACGCGCGGCAGCCAGATTACTAACGGGGGCTGGGTACAGGGAGCACACCACTCCGCTGTTACGCCAGCTCCACTGGCTGCCAATTAGCTTCCGAGCACAATTCAAAGTGCTAGTGTTGACCTATAAAGCCCTAAACGACTCCGGCCCTGTTTACCTCTCCAAACGTATTCTCCCCTACGAACCATCAAGATTATTAAGATCATCTGGAGAGGCCCTGCTCTCGGTCCCACCGGCCTCACAAGCACGGCTGGTGGGGACGAGGGACAGGGCCTTCTCGGTGGTGGCCCCGCGACTCTGGAACTCTCTCCCTCTGGAGGCCAGAACCGCCCCATCCATCCTAACATTTAGGAAACGGGTGAAGACGTGGCTGTGGAGTCAGGCCTTCGATGAATGAGACAACACCATAGGACCCTGGATGGAAGTTGATGTAGATCCATCTTAATAGGACGACTGACCACTGTAGTTTTATATATAGTGTTTTTAAAGTTGTTTTTGTAATTGTGATATATGATATTTTAATGAGTGTATATGTTTTTTATGGCTGGAAACCGGGCTGAGTCCCTCAATGAGGTTGAGAAGCTCTGTATAGAAAACTGTGAAATAAATAAATAAATAAATAAATAAATAAATAAATAAATATAAAGTACACATAACAAATGTGCATATAGGTTAAGTCTCCTTTATACAAAATGTTTAGGAACCAGAAGTATTTGGGATTTTGGATTATTACAGATTTTGGAATAACTGAAGTCATTCCACACTTGCCCTCAAAACCTGTTTCCATGGTGCACACTGCCACTGGTGAATGCTAGATGTGTGACTAGCCTCCTTTCTCCAAATGGGAAAGTGGGTGGCTGTGGCAACAAGTTTGAGTTTTTGAAGTATTTTAGGTTTCAAATTTCCAGATAAGGGAGAATCAACCTATATGAAATGCAAGAACAGGAGGGGAAAATATCACACATTTGTATATAGCTAAATGAAAATCTGCTAAATGGTAACTATGAGAATTTGTTGCTATTGTGTGCATTCAAGGCAATTTACAATGCCTTTATTCTAGGGGTACTTTGAAAGATTTATTCAAAGCAGTCTGCCATTGCCTTCCTGTAAGCTTGAGAGAATGTGACTTGCTCAAGGCCACCCAGTGAGATGTCATGGTTCAGCAATGATTTGATTCCTGTTCTTCCAGAGCCTAGTACAATTCTCATACCCAGTGGTTCTCAAACTGCACTCCATGGAGCCCTTAGGGCTCCATGCTTTCCTCCCCCCCCCCCCCTTCTGCTTCAAGAGCAAGCAAAGGCAAGGAGGGAGGCACTAGTCAGTTGGTTGCTTCCCCACCTCTCATTACTTCCCTTCTGCCTATTCATGGTGCCAGCAGGAAGCTCTTTCCTAAACAAAGGACCCTGCGGCCATTGTACTGTGGGGTCCCGCAGGGCTCAGTACTGTCCCTTATGTTGTTCAACATATACATGAAGCCGTTGGGAGAGATCATCCGGAGTTTCGGGGTGCGGTGTCATCTGTATGCAGATGATGTCCAACTCTGTTACTCCTTCCCACCTGCTACTAAGGAGGCTGTTCAAGTCCTGAACCGGTGCTTGGCCGCTGTAATGGTCTGGATGAGGGCGAACAAATTGAAATTGAATCCAGACAAGACAGAGGTCCTCCTGGTCAGTCAAAAGGCCGAACAGGGCATAGGGTTACAGCCTGTGCTTGACGGGGTTACACTCCCCCTGAAGGCGCAGGTTCACAGCTTGGGAGTGATCCTGGATTCATTGCTGAGCCTGGAACCCCAGGTCTCGGTGGTGGTCAAGGGAGCTTTTGCACAATTAAAACTTGTGCGCCAGCTGCACCCGTACCTTGGGAAGTCTGACTTGGCCACAGTAGTCCACGCTCTGGTTACATCCCATATAGACTACTGCAATGCTCTCTATGTGGGGTTGCCTCTGAAGACTGCCTGGAAGCTACAACTAGTACAACGAGCGGCAGCCAGATTACTAACGGGAGCGGGGTACAGGGAGCATACTACTCCTCTGTTGCGCCAGCTCCACTGGCTGCCAATCAGCTTCCGAGCACAATTCAAAGTGCTGGTGTTGACCTATAAATCCCTAAACAGCTCTGGCCCTATTTACCTGTCCGAATGGATTCTCCCGTATGAACCATCAAGGTTGTTAAGATCTTCTGGAAGGGCCCTGCTCTCGGTCCCACCGCCTTCGCAATCGCGTTTGGTGGGGACGAGGGACAGGGCCTTTTCGGTGGTGGCCCCTCGGCTTTGGAACTCCCTCCCGATGGAGATTAGATCTGCCTCTTCCCTCCTGATGTTTATAAAGCAGGTAAAAACATGGCTTTGGGATACTGCATTCACAGAATGATGATAGAATCAATAAATGCTGACCTTTCTGGCGGATGGCGATGAATTTATGATTCTTTTGGACGAACTGTAATTTGTATGAATTGTATGAAGTGAATTTTAATGTATTTTTATATTGATGACCTAGAATGTTTTTCTTATTGTATTGCTTTTTATGTAGTTAAGCCGGCCTGAGTCCCTCCCCGGAGGTGAGAAGACCGGGGTATAAAAACTCGAAATAAATAAATAAATAAATAAATAAATAAAGGGGGGGGGGGAGTGGCTAGAAGATATGCATGTGCACCAAGCATGGGGTTGGATACTAACGCTGCCCAAGTACACAGTTCTCATTACCTTCCCTTGTTTGCATCCTTTCCTTTCCTCTCTCATCACATGTGCATGCTCTGAAGTGCTCCAATGGTTGTTGGGGAAGGCAGGCCAAGATAAGAGGGCACACAGGTACCGTATGACCTCTCCACCTGGGTCTTTTCCCCACCCCTGCCTTCTCTATGCCTGGGAGAAGACTGAGGGGCTCTGGGGGGCACAGGCCAGAGGTCGGTGGAAGAAGGAGGGAGGGATGCAGGTTGTTTAGTTGGTGGCCTCTTTCCTTTCCCCTTCTTATCCCATATTTCAGTTGTCATCTAGGTCATCGCCTGAGAGGTGTTACCACTCCTTGTGTGAAAGGAAACAGCCCAAAAAGCTCCATCCCCTTCCCTTCCCTTTCCTTTCCCTATTCCTCCCCTTTCCTTTTCACCCTTCCCTTCTCTTTCCTTCCCTTTGGTGGCAGAGTAAGTGAGCACACATATGTGATCATGGTAGTGGTGACTCCTGCCTACACTCTTACAACCACTGTCCTTAATATATAACCCACTGTACCACCAGGGCACATGAACATATGTTCAAATACAGGTATTCCAAAGTCTGGGGGGGGGGGTATCCCAAATACTTCCAGGTCTCAAGCCTTTCAAAGAAGGGATATTCAACCCATATTAACCTGGAGGTACACACTTGTGACTGTTACATATTCACAATCCCTATACAAGGGCTACAAGTCACTCAATCTCTGCAAATTGGACAACAGCTGCAGGAATTGACAGAGGTCTGTATCTGTTGCCCAAGAAGTGTCTGACTGATGTTCTCAACTCTGCTTATCTCACAAGCTGTCTCTGGCACAAGGAGAAATTGAAACTGGGACCCTAATTCTGCATGTCAAACTGGGGGCCCTTGCACATTATCTGAGTGTGGACTCAGATAACCAAGTTCAAAGCAGATGTGGGATTTTGTGCCTTGATATTCTGGGATATAGAGCTGCATGGAAGGGCCCTCAGATAACCCAATTCAAACAGATTTTGCGGGATTTTCTGCCTTGATAGGAAAAAGTATGATAGCTGGGACCCTACACTGGTTGTGCACCAAGGGTCAGAATTCATGAAGGGAACACATGCACAAGACAGCACAATGAGTGAGAGATGCAGCTGCAAAGGAAGGAGGGAGGAGGGGGTCTACGGATTACACGTCCCACCCTCCCAGAGCTCCGGTTCCTCCACTGTCAGAAAGCGAGTGGGGAAAAGCACAAGAAGAGGTGGGGGGGGGGGGGGAATCCGGTTCCTTCTACTCTATTTGCACTAGGGCCTTCAAAAACCTTCCTGAGCCGCCAGCACACTTTCCACCCTTCGGAGAAAGCAGCCCCAGCAGCTGGGAGCAGTCCAAGCAGACCTCCCTTCATTAATTCTGATGTGCGTTGTGCAACCAGTGTATGGTTCCAGCTATGTGTAGGGTCCCAGCTATCATACTTTTGCCCCTTAATATTCTGAGATATAGGGCTGTGTGGAAGGGCCCTGGCGATCACTTCTGGAAGGTGAATAGAAAGGCGGCCTCCCATGCAACAGGGAATCAGACTTTCATTGATCACTTTAACTTCTGGCCATATTACAACACATTATGTTATTTTGCCGTAGATATGTTCTTGTGTTCTTAATATTTTCAAAAGTAATAATTATAAAGATAACACCATTACTTACTAGTAATGGTGAGTAATTTCCTATTTCCAAGCATGCTGCTTCCTAGTGTTCATTAATTGCACATTTGAAATTCCCATCAGAAATCAATAGTCTCCTCCAAATTGTGCTAACCCATGAAACATATCCTTCCAAGAATACCTCCCCCCCCCACCCCCGGTTGTCTTTCAAAGCATACAGTGAGCAGGATGTCAGTGTAGATCTTTGAAGTGTCCCCTTTAAAGAAGATGAGAAGTGGCCTGTAACACACAAAAGCTTTTGCTGACTGTATCTTGTGGCCATTAGACTCTTTGTTGTCTTTACAAAGAAAAATCTTCCCTTTGCATCTATTTTTGTATCTTTATTGTAAATAGAACCCGTTTGGAAAACAACACAACTATTTCCCTTGCCTTGGATATTCCAACACACACTTATTAAGAAGCAAACCACAGTATTTCTATAGATATATCTTGATTGATACATTAATATAGCAGCATGACGGAAGACAAAAGAACCTCTGGCCTTGATCTTGAAGAATGTCCTGTTTAGTACAGATATATAGCTATTGTAGAATGGAAATACTCAAGCCTTTTGGTTGTCATGTCTTTCTAGTAGACCCATCCTGTGGCCACACCGTACTCAGACTTTGAAATCTGTAGATATAAACAATTTCAAACCATACCCTTTCACTTTAACTACAAAGCCTCAAATGCACATTATTTCTCCTGGACCAGTTTTCAGGTTGCTTTCAATTATTTACATCCTCCTTTTTCTTTTACTAATCAGTTGCTTCTGCCTATATTGGAAGCCCAAGGCTTCTCGTAACTATTTTTCCATGGAAATTGTTCTTATTTGAAGTGTTATTTTGCTTAACTTCTGATTAAAGGATGCAATAACTTTCTTTACATGGGCCAATACGGCATGATTGCAAAATCTGACCTAAAGACATAATAATAATAATAATAATAATAATAATAATAATAATAATAATAATGGCTCTCCATGGACAGTTCCTAAGAAAAATTGAGAGCCAAATTGACAAAGAAAAAACATGGATGTGGCTCACAAATGGAACTTTGAAAAAGGAGGCGGAGGGCCTGATTCTGGCAGCCCAAGAACAAGTCATTAGAACCAATGCCATCAAAGCCAGAATTGAAAAGTCGATGACAGATTCCATATATACACACAAGGAAGCATATGAAACAATAGATCATATCCTCAGCTGCTGCAAGAAGATTGTACAGACAGACTACAAGCAGAGGCATAACATCATTGCTCAATGATTCATTGGAACTTGTGCCACAAATACCATCTGCCTGCGACAAAGAACTCGTGGATCCCAAGCCTGAAAAAGTTACAGAAAATGAACATGTCAAACGGCTCTGGGATTGACAGAATTTTGGAGCACGATACTCCTGACCTCACAATTCAGACTGACAGAGTTTTGGAGCACAATACTCCTGACCTCACAATCATGTTAAAAAACAAAGTATGGATCGTTGATGTTGCAATCCCAGGTGACAGCAGGATTGAAGAGAAACAACATCTTAACACCTCTCAACAGGGGATTTTCCCAGGCCCAGGCAGGCCTTCAAATGCTAATGAAGGTGGTCAGTTGAAACATTCACACCTAGCTCTAGCAGAGAAGAGCTCTTTGCCCCACCCCAGCCATTCCACAGATATATAAACCCATTGTCCTATTTCCAACAGATCTCACTACCTCTGAGGATGCTTGCCATAGATGCAGGTGAAACGTCAGGAGAAATGCCTCTAGAACATGGCCCTATAGCCCGAAAAAACCCACAAGAACCTAGTGATTCCAGCCATGAAAGCCTTCAACAATAAATTGTAACATAAATCATTAACATCAGAATAACAATCATTAGCGCCTCAACAGTAAAATCAGAATCCAGTCTCATCATCCATTATTCCGTATTCCTATGTTCAATTACACTGTTTAATCAAATGCTTGTTCAAACAGCCAGGTCTTCACTTTCCTCCAAAATGCCAGCAGGGAGGGGGCTGATCTGATATCTGCAGGCAGGGCGTTCCACAGCCGAGGGGCCACCACTGAGAAGGCCCTGTCTCTCATCCCCGCCAAGTGCGCCTGTAATGCAGGCAGGACAGAGAGCAGGGCCTCCCCAGATGATCTTAGTGTCCTAGTCGGTTCATAGGAGGAGATGCATTCGGAGAGGTAAGTAGGGCCGGAACCGTTTAGGGCAGGCATGTAGCCGGAGGGGGGGGGGGGGCTTGAGGGGCTTCAGCCCCCCCCCCCCCGAAATTCTCATGGTGGTTCGCGAAAAGCCCTTACTGGTGCATTATTTAAACTGTTATGTTTATTCATATCATGATCTGATCATCATACTCAATATATCCCATATGCATGGGGGTATTGGGGTAATGATACAAAAGGTTTGCTAGGATAGACCCTCTTTCACTCAGACTCAGCCCCCCCTCAAAACTCAGCCCCCCCGAAACCCCTCCTGAAAAAACTCAGCCCCCCCCCCCCGAATCGAAATCCTGGCTACAGGCCTGGTTTAGGGCTTTATAGGCTAACGCCAGCACTTTGAATTGTGCCCGGTAGCAAACTGGCAGCCAGTGGAGCTGGCACAACAGAGGAGTAGTATGCTCCCTGAGTGCCGCTCCTGTTAGCAACCTGGCTGCCGAACGCTGGACCATTTGAAGCTTCTGAGCAGTCTTCAAAGGCAACCCCACATAGTTCCTAAATGGAACTCATTGCTCTCCTTTGGGGGAGGAGGCAAACATCTCTCCCACCGCATCTGCGACAGGATGGGAAAGCTTCTTGAATTCAGTGACTTTTATAGGTTTATACACTTAATTTGACTTGGTGAGGAAGACAGTTTACAATCTTAATCCAGATAGGAATTAATTGCCCCAAATTCTTGGGTACAGTGTCCTGGAGAATGGACATTTTCTAGCACCACCATCATTACTCCTGCATGGCATAGGGTTGAACTTAAGGTCCCTTCTAACTTTATGGTTAAATTTGATCATTCTTAGCACCTCCACAACCATTTATCTCTCACCACATCCTGATAATTCAACATTCCCTTCAAAGTTCCATTATTGTGCATTGATTTTCACTTATTGTCAGGCATCTTGGAGGCTGATTGTCTATCAGAAAAGTAAGATATGAATATTTTAAATAAAAGAAATGAATAATAGCCCTAGTGAGATGAAAGGATAAGACTTCACATATTCTTATAAAGCTACTGACTTTGCAGTGATCCAAAGAGCGATGGAAGGCTTATTGAAAAGCTCAAGTGCATTACCTAGTAGATTTGGAAGGGTTTCTTTGAAGAGGTGACCTGCATGCAAGATTGCAAAGTTCCCCTGTGTTTCAAAATCCATCTGCCAAGTGACATAAGAAGTTTGGCATTAGAGAAACCTAAGCTTAAAAGCTTTGTGGTTCTTGTCACACAATTCTTTGGAGCCTGGCCAGTGTTTTCAAATATTGTGACCAGCAAACTGGGATGCAATATACAACTAAGTCACTTGCGCCAATGTGCATTTATGCAAGTGGACAATGTCACTCTCATTCTAACAAAAATATATTTCTAATCATTTGTTTTCATTCAGCTCAGAAATACAATGTTTAGGCACTGAGTTATTGCCAATAGATGTGATCAAGTAATTAACCTTGAGCTGTCACATTTTTGGTGTTGGCAAAGTACAATTAAAAACAAAATGTGGAAATGCTGAGGGGATCTTTGGAAAGGAAACATGGAATGGTTGGTATTAAATTCTATTTCCCTGCTTTGACAGCTGTTGTGTCAAAAAGCTCCGCAACTACTTCTTAAAAGAAACATGTTTCTAAAGGAATAATTGCAAAATGGCACCTATGTTTCCAAGGACTTGTTGTGGGTTGTAGACTTATGCATGTATTGCTCAAATTATTTTTTTTAATTTTTCTTTATTGTATTGCTCAAATTAATGACAGCATCAGCATGCTGGCTTTGAGAACAAAGTCATCTCTTTTCTATAACTAGGAGGAGATAGCACACGGAAAATTACAATACTAGTTTCCCCTATGGAATAATTGATGATCAAACTATAAGGCAACATCCATTGTCTATCAAACACCGTGCCATCTGTAGATTTCGCAAAACACATAACCTTTGGAAAATGGCAATTTTATGGTCCCCCAATTCTATTTTCACCTTTTTTCACCCAAAAGGGAAATATTGAGCTTAGCACATAACATGGACTGGTGAAAGGTGGAAGCTTTATTTACTTATACATTTTTATCAGAGGGGATTGCATGCACTGTACATCTATATTTCCAGAAGAGAATCAAGTACGAGTTGCAGAGCTATGAAAGACACCAAGAAAAGCTAAGTAGTTCCTTTATTTGCTGTAGCTGATTTGCCCCTTCTTACAAGAGGAAGCTGCTGATCTGGACTTAAAGCACTGCATCTCTATTTATTTTTATTTACCATATTTATATACCACCTTTCTCAGCCCGAAGGCGACTCAAGGCGGTCTAGATGAATGGCAAGGCAAGAGCAACTGTGTTTGGCACTTAATACATAAGACCTAACAACTGTCAGGTAGAAAATTCTGTGTTGGTTAGAAATTCATTGTAAGCAACAGCATTGTGTGAAAAATACAGTTTTAATGGACATGTGGTCCATTAAGCAAGTGGAAATGTGGACCTAGAGGGGCAGCTGAGTCATGACCATGTGACAGGCATGACAAGAATTGCATCATTTCCTTTAGTCCCTATGTGTATATAAGGAAGTGGCAGACAGGTGTGGATCCTCCATGATGTTTCCTTTGCCAAAATGTCCTCTTGTCACATTGATCTCTTGCCATGTGGTGCTCTTGCTATTCTGATCACTTGCCATGTGGATCTTCTGCCATGATCCTATGCCACTACATTGTGCTGTTGTGAGTATATCTCCATGTACACTGATAGGAGACCTGATGTGTAAATAACTGTATATAGTAGGCTTGGGTAACCATGGAAAAATTTGGTTCTAAACTCGTTTTGTTTTTAGGGGGCCCTTGCGTTTCGTTTTTTTTAATAATTCCAAAATTTTCTTTTTAAACATTTCGAAATATATGAAATTTTGTATAATTACAAATCGATTAGTTAATGGCGGACGCGATTGCGCAGTATGCTAAAAAAACCTCCAAATGGGACAGGGGGAACTTTTGAAACTTCCCTCTCCCTCTGTTGTTGACTGTTGGTGTGATAAAACAAACAACAACTATAAAACTTGCACCAGACATGTGAAAATAATTACGAAATAATTACAAAATAATTACGAAATAAATTGAAAAAATTGTTTCGAATCTAATTTACTCCTCACACTATTCCTGCATGGCTCAATATTGGATCGTAAGCTAATTTAAATACGAATTAATAACGAATTATGAAATTAACGAACGAAACTACCCAAGCCTAGTATATAGCAATAAGTAAAGAATAGAGCCTCCAAAGGAGTTTGGATTAAAGCCAGAGCACGTGTCTTATTAAAGTGGTGAGTGGAAAACAAGTTCAGATGCTATAAACTACAGATAAGGACTCTGCAATGTTTTGGTTTGAGTTAACTGCTTGCCTTGAGAGACATTTAGTCTCATGCACAGCTCTGGGAGGACATGAAATGGAATAATTCACATACTTAGCCAGTGGGTGTTTGTTTATTTTAACCCCATACTGACAATAACATTATCAAGAACCAATCCTAGGTCTCAGATTCTGGCCCAGAAACCTCAAGACCAAGATTAGCCCTGAACCAGCAATCCTATTTAGATCTCATTTCCCTGGGCAATATTAGTTTTCTGTTAAAGCAGGGCTGGGTAACACAAGTTAATCCGGGGATCATCATCTGATTTGCAGGTAGGAGGGGCCACACAAGCAAACAAAAAGGTAGGACAAACTAACAAGATGTCTACTCCTGATTTTGCAAAATGGGTATTTTTAATGTGTTAAGCAAAGCTAATTGTGGGGGGTGGTGAATTACTGCTCTGGCAGGCTGTAAGAAGAAATTTATATCTCTCCTGCGAAAATGGGCAGTATGGAGATATGTGGACGGACATAAGGAGTACAAAAACAGCTTTAAGGGTTGCACTTGAGTTGCAACCTGAAACGCTGCACCTGAGTTGAAAGTATCAATGCTGTGCTTTCACAGAGTATGCCCTTGTGAGGGTCCAACTACCCTAAATGTAGTAGATTCCATCTGATCTTGGAAGCTATGCATGGTCAGTCCTGCTAATACTTGGATAGGAAACCGCCAATGAATATCAAGGAAGGAGGAAGGAACCGGAGAACCACCACTGAGTATTCATTACCTAAGAAAACCCTATGTAACCCAAAAAGTTGCCATACGTCCACTAGGGATTTGAAGACACATACATAGACTCCTGTGAGGCAAGTACATTTCTAGTTATTGTATTACTGGGTTGTTGTAGGTTTTTTCGGGCTGTATGGCCATGGTCTAGAGGCATTCTCTCCTCACGTTTCATCTGCATCTATGGCAAGCATCCTCAGAGGTAGTGAGGTCTGTTGGAACTAGGAAAAAGGGCACAACAAAACAGCACAACAGAGAGGAAGCAGGCAGGGACATCTAATTACCTCTCAACAAAAGTTTGCTCCAGGCACAGTCAGCCCATTGTATGCTAATCAAGGTGGTCAGTTGAAACATTCACACCTAGCTCCAGCAGACAAGAGTCCCTGGTCATTTCACAGATATATAAACCCCTTTTCCTAGTTCCAACAGACCTCACTACCTCTGAGGATGCTTACCATAAATGCAGGCGAAACGTCAGGAGAGAATGCCTCTAGACCATGGCCATACAGCCCAAAAAAACCTACAACAACCCAGTGATTCCGGCCATGAAAGCCTTTGACAATATATTGTATTACTGATGGGACAGCAAAGGTAAAATAATGGAAACTTCCAGGAGTCCATCAACAGCTGCAACTAGTGGCATGGAAGTTTTGGAGATGGAACAATCTATAACCAAATGCTACAGTGTTTGGCTACTGAATTCACTAGGAAAATACGTCTTTCCAATTTTTTTTTAGGCTCATCAATGTCTAGTGATCACAATTTTGATGCAGAAGCATCCAAATCACAGTTCTGTGAATTCCTAAGTATGGTTGCAGTTCTTGTCAACGGTCCTATGATATTCCTAACATTCAATGCTAACAAGACTTCTAAATGGGAGGTGGGTGGTTGGGTCAGTGGTTCATACCTTTGGCTAAAATCTATCAGCAACACTAGATCGTACTGTCAACAGTGAGGGGGATTCTAGGAGTTGCAAACCAAGAATATCAGGAGGGTCACAGTTCCCCAGTCTGTGCTAAGCTTTATTGCATGCACATTTGTCCAGTATTCACTATTGGAATCAGCCTCCACATTATGATGAATGGAGATATTAATATTCTGAATATTCAGTGAATATATGAACATCCAGATAATATGTGAAGAGTTTGGAAGCAAATATTTGGGTGCCCACCTCCTTTCAGCTCTGCTTTTTTACAACAGCTTCTAAACCTACCTGCTCCTGGCTTTCCCTTCTGTTTTCAGTGCATAGCAGTAGAATTGTTGCCTTGGATACTCAGTCAGCTTGCAGCATTAAAACAATAATAATAGAAACTGTGATCAGTGCCAGTAAGTTGATCATCACGACTCTGCGTAGATGTAATGTTGTTGAGCAAAAGGCAATTGCTTAAGTAACACTCAAAGTCATGCAGATACACAAGAATTGCTTGACAAAACACCTACTGGGGAGTTGGGCTATTACAAGCATTCATTACAGCAATAATTGTGACATAAAGCAACTTTCACAGAAACTAACCTATTATGGAATTTCACAGTTCTTTACTGTTCCCAATGAGTTTTCTAGGGAACTACCAATGAGATGTCATTATCTATAGCTTGCTGGAAGGGTTGGCTGCACATTTACTTTTTTTTCAAAATGAGAGGTATTCCTGTTTAAAATTGCATGTTTCCAGATAGCATGCTATACCCCCAAAGGGAGCCCAACATTGCAGTTCACTGTAGTGAATCTGGTACCTGAAGAACTGCATCTAAGTTCAAAATCTTTCAGATGACCAGTATAATCTCAGTAAATACTGGGCTATTGTGTCCTGCAAATCTCTTGAGAAGACAGGCGGACAAACGTCAGCATGCTGGAAGAAGCAAAGACCACCAGCATTGAAGCGATGGTCCTCCGCCATCAACTCCGCTGGACCGGCCACGTAGTCTGGATGCCCGACCACCATCTCCCAAAGCACTTGCTCTACTCAGAACTCAAGAATGAAAAATGGAATGTTGGTGGACAGGAAAAGAGATTTAAATATGGGCTCAAAGCCAACCTTAAAAACTCTAGCATAGACACTGAGAACTGGGAAGCCCTGGTCCTTGATCGCTCCAGCTGGAGGTCAGCTGTGACCAGCAGTGCTGCAGAATTTGAAGAGGCACGAATGGAGGGCGAAAGGGAGAAGTGTGCCAAGAGGAAGGCGTGTCAAGCCAACCCCGACCGAGACCGCCTTCCACCTGAAAACCAATGCCCTCACTGCGGAAGAAGATGCAGAGCAAGAATAGGGCTCCACAGCCATATACGGACCCACAAGAACACTGGAAGACAATCCTCCTCGGAAAACGAGGGATCGCCTAAGTAAGAAGTAAGTAGTAAGTATTGTGTTCATATTAAATTTATAGTATTTGCTCCCATTTCCACATCCAGTTATGCGGCAAATATGCTGGAGTTTCATGTTCTACTGGAGGTTTGGGCACAGCTTCCTTTCCTTTTCATTTTCATCCATGAAGTACAATATCAGTGGAATACCAAGAGAAACAGGATGAATGAAGACAATAGATCCTGTCATGAGAAGTTATTCCTGCTGATATTGGGATCTCTTGTGTTTTTTTTTTAAAAGAAACACCTCTTGCATGTATTGTTGAAGGCTTCCATGGCTGGAATCACTGGGTTGTTGTAGGTTTTTCGGGCTATAGGGCCATGGTCTAGAAACATTCTCTCCTGATTTTTTTCCTGCATCTATGGTGGGCATCCTCAGAAGTTGTGAGGTCGTCGTCAGATGCCTGCCATAGATGCAGGTGAAACATCAGGAGAGAATGCTTCTAGAACGTGGCCAAGGTCCCAAAAGCTCTGGCTAAGAGCTGACAGCCTCTCAGCCTCACAGCATCAGAGAGAACAGCCCTGAAGTTTCCAAGGTCCACGGAACTCCAGCTGAAATATCTTCAAGCCTCGGCTGGTAGGTCTACTCGATATCCAGATGCATTTGGAGTCGGTAGTAGGTCCCACACCGATGAGGCATAGATAGAAAGCAGCCTGGGAGAGGTTAAAAAGGGGTTTTCCTACAGAGAAAGTTTAGTTAATCAAAGTCAGGTGCCAGTCCATTGAGGACTAGACTAAGAAAGCCTTGAAGTGTTGTTTGAACCACTGAAGATTTGTTGTTTGTTCCATAATAAAGACTTTATTGCATTATCAAAGACTCTAAAGACCATCACTTCAGAAAAATCCCTGAGAACCTCTCTTTGAGGCGCCCCTGGCTTCCTGCTGGGCTTAAAGCATACGTCCTATAGAAAAGTACAGCTGTTACAGGCCCAGCGGCGCGACAGAACAAATGTCCTGAAATGAATTTTTCTGTTTGTTCCTGCTTTGAAAAAAGTTGTGTGGAAAGCAGTGTTAACAGTTGCTGTTATTCAGCCTCAAGCACATGCCCCAACCCTCATGCAATAATCTATATTTCCAAACAGGAAAATATACACCACATTATATTATCAGAACTGTACCTGGGTCTCAGATTTTGTCTTCAAAAACTTAGGGTCTGAAACAATTCTTAACTGGCAGTCTGAGTGCTAAATTTACCAAGTAAGAGAAGAGGCAGGATTGTTGTTAAATATACAGCAGAAGAAATTTCAGCAAACAGTGCTTGTCATGCCAATAACATCTGCTGAAATTCCCTCTAATTGTTATGTACCTTCACCCTCCCAAAGGATTTATAATTCACTAAGAGACCACAAATAGATATTTTTCCTTTTATTAAAAAGGTTTCCCAAAGGTTCAGAGTTGTATAAGTTTGAGGATTGATAAGATTGGGAATAAACCCAGCAATAGATGTACCCCCATGAACTATGTATCAATTTATTATTTTTGTGTAACTTGTATCTTTCAAACTATATACTGCATCGGATTCTTATATGAGATGTATATAAACTGTGGTATTGAAATGTAGCCTAGAGACAGCCACCACTCTATGACCCTATTAAGATAATCTCCTGGGAATGGAAAAGGTCAGGCAAATCCCTCTGTCTATTTCCCAAGCCTGGTAATCAGATTCATTGTGTGTATGCAAAGACAGGTGATTTTCTTTGCCAGCCAGCTAAGTTCAAAATACGAGGGGTATTTTTTAAGTAAGGTCCATTTTGTTGCAGACACTAGTAGTTCGCGCACATACCGCAACGAGCACATATGTCGTGTACCGGCATGTCTCGGGAACAACTGTGCTCAGTTTCCGCTCTGTAGCTAACCTGTAGGGTTCTGTTCTGTGCTTTAAAAATGTTTAAGACTATCAACTCACCCTCCGCATGTGAGGTTCGCTCAGTGATACGCTTTTTGTCAGCAAGGAACCTGCCTGCTGCAGAAATTCATCGACAGATTTGTGAAGTGTACAGTGATACTGTTATGAGTGAAAGCAATGTGCGTAAGTGGATACGACAATTCAAAGATGGCCGTGACAACGTCCATGATGAGGACCACTCTGGTCGCCCTTCTTTGATTACAGACGATTTGGTGGCTTCAATTGAAGCTAGGATTCGTGGGAACAGGCGCTTCACAATAACAGGTCTCTCAAACAAAGTTCCTGACGTGTCGAGATCAGTGCTTTACAACATTGTTTCTGAACACCTAAAGTTTAGGAAACTGTGCTCCCGTTGGGTCCCGAAACTCCTAACAGAGGACCACAAAAACCAAAGATTTGAGTGTGCGATCAAATCAAATCATCTGTAATCAATGAAGGGCGACCGGAGCGGTCCTCATCATGGATGTTGTCACGGCCATCTTTGAATTGTCGTACCCACTTACGCACTTTGCTTTCACTCATAACAGTATCACCGTACACTTCACAAATCTGTCGATGAATTTCTGCAGCAGGCAGATTCCTTGCTGACAAAAAACGTATCACTGAGCGAACCTCACATGCGGAGGATGAGTTGATAGTCTTAAACATTTTTAAAGCACAGAACAGAACCGTACAGGTTAGCTACAGAGCGGAAACTGAGCACAGTTGTTCCCAACTCACGCGCTCGTTGTGGTATGCGCACAAACTACTAGTGTCTACAACAAAACGGACCTTACTTAAAAAATACCCCTCGTATTTGTACAGTTCACATTAAGCTGAGAGTTTGCTGCACCTTCATGGAAATAGAAGCTTAGAGTATGTGCATTCGTTAACTCTTTTATTGACAGCCAAGTTCTTAATTACCAAAGATCAGCACCCTTTTTCTTTTGAGTTTTGCCTCAGATGTCTTGTATTTTTCTGCAAATTCATGCTTGTACATTTTGAAGCAAATTGCTGTACTTGCATCCTTTCTGGACAAACATAATACACCTCTGTGGCTTGTCTTCAGACTGGTGAGTTGGCTTCTCTGTACTGGCTAATCTGGTTTAGCATATGCTCGCCATGCTCGGACTCTCTATCTCCATTCCTAGCTTAATCATTACATAATGGTGACTCTAAGGCAAACCTATTATGGAGTTTTGTTGTGAAGATTTGTTCAAAAGGGTTTTGCCTTTGCCTTCCTCTGAGGGTGGGGGAGTATAACTTTCTGAGGGTCCTCTAGTGGGCTTCCATGGCTGAGCCAAGATGTGAACCCTGGTCTCCACAGTTATAGTTCAGTGCTCATATCACAATGGCATACTCTTCTACGCAATGCTTAAAAAGACACCCAACAACCCTAGCCACTACTCAGTGTCTCTTAAATCTATATCTATATATATATCCAGGAATGCACTTTCAGTTTCTTTATGCCTTTTAGTTGAATTATATTTTAAGAAGTCGCCTCATTTGTAAGCGAGTAATAGGAATGTTTAAAAAAAAAACCCCTAAAGCAGTGGTTCTCAACCTGGGGTCCCCAGATGTTTTTGGCCTTCAACTCCCAGAAATCCTAACAGCTGGTCAATTGGCTGGGATTTCTGGGAGTTGTAGGCCAAAAACATCTGGGGACCCCAGGTTGAGAACCACTGCCCTACAGCCATGGTTCTCAACCTGTGGGTCCCCAGATGTTTTGGCCTTCAACTCCAGAAATCCTAACAGCTGGTAAACTGGCTGGGATTTCTAGGAGTTGTGGGCCAAAACACCTGGAGACCCACAGGTTGAGAACCACAGCCCCAAAGGCATCAAAACCCATTTGATCTTGGATGCTAAGCAGGGTCAACCTTGTTTAGTGCTTGAAAGAAAAAAAACACCAGGTGCTGTATGCTATATTTCAGAGCAAGAAATATTAGGCAAGGAACACCTGTGAGTACTCTTTGCCTAAGAAAATCCTATGAAATGCATAGCGTTCCATAGGTAGTCAGGCAACTTGAAGGTACATACGCATATTATAGGAATGGGAGGTTAACGTAACAACTCTACTAAAAAGTACAGAAGACCAGGTTCAATTTTTATTTATTTATTTCTCGCACTTCTACCCCACCCTTCTCAACCCCCGAGGGGGGACTCAGGGCGGCTTACAAAAGGCACAATTTGATGCCAGCACAACAACAAGATAAAAATAAAACATATATAAACAGTAATTAAAACAATTAAAACAACCCATTATACATCACAATCCCTAATCCAATCTAGTGCTCAACGTTTGCCAGCTCAGAGTCCATAAATTCAATTCCACATTGTCAAATCCATCAATTCTAGTCTTTGCTTGTCCTTTGTCTATCTGCCCGATTACCCGAAAGCCTGGTCCCAAATCCATGTTTTTAATTTCCTTCTAAAAGAGAGGAGGGATGTTAATGACCTAATTTCCCCGGGGAGTGAATTCCACAGGTGAGGGGCCACCACCGAGAAGGCCCTGCTCCTCGTCCTCACCAACCTCACTTTTGATAGAGGTGGGGCCGAGAGCAGGACCTCCCCAGAAGATCTTAAACTCTGAGGCGGGACATAGAAGGAGATGCGTTCGAACAGATACGCTGGGCTGGAACCATCTAGGGTTTTGTAGGTCAAAACCAGCACTTTGAATTGTGCTGGGAACTGGATTGGCAGCCAGTGGAGCTGACATAGCAGAGGGGTGGTATGTTCCCTGTATGACGCTCCGGTGAGTAATCTGGCTGCCGTCCGCTGGACTAACTGAAGTTTCCAAACAGTCTTCAAAGGCAACCCCACGTAGAGTACGTTGCAGTAATCTATTTGGGATGTAACAAGAGCGTGGACCACTGTGGCCAGATTCTTCCTTGTAGGATTAAAGCCCCTGTTCTTACTAGCTTCTTCAAAAATAAATAATTTATAATTTTACATTCTCCGTCTATTGTTCAATGATCACAAGATATCACTGCTTAGCTATTCACAGACTTTTGTTTTAAAGAAAATGTATTTTAAACATATGTATTATTTTATAAATATAGCTGGTATTAATGTATATGACTCGCTTATATTCACATGTGTTCCCTCCTTCCTCCAGTTTTCGTTCTTTTTTTGTAATCTTCCTTTTTCAAACTCCAATGTTTATTTTTTAAAAGGAAACCATTCTTAGGGAAAAAAGTAGAAAACATCTAAGTGCAGAGTCTGTCTTAGCAACAGGAGATTTGCAATTAAACCAACAAGCTAAAAATACACATTTTCTCTGTCTCAACTTTCTCAGCTGTCTAGAGTACGCTAACTATAGCAGGATTGCCCTCTACTTCAACACTTTGTTTATCATGTAAACGGCAATCTTTTCGTTATTATTGAAACTTTCTTGTAACATAAATGTCCCTTTTCATCTAAACCCTTGGGACTGAATTCTAAGATGTATTGGTTGAATTTGACAAATTGAATGTGACATTCTTGGCTAATCCCCCTCCCCCCAAAGAAAAAGTCTCTTGGATGGGATGGCCCATGGGACAGGGACTGTGCAGGTACAGCTGTACCAGGAGCTCCAATTTCGTTTGCTTTGCATGGAATGTTTGTTGTAGTCCTAAGTTTCAGGGACTCTGCAGATAGGTGGCTTCATAGGGCAAGCCACCTGTCAATTATCGTTAGGTTCCCTGGTCCCGCCCCCTTTTTGGATTTTGGAGAGAATAGGAGCCATTTTGGGCCAGTCCACACACAAGCCTTTCATACAGGACATAAAACCAAGAGCTCCTGTAGAAAGCTTCATCTTCTACAGCTTGACCTGGGAGAAAAGGCCCCATAGCTTGACCGGGGATATACAGCCCCATAGCTTGGCCAGAGAGATGCAGTCTCAGCACAGCTCTTTTGCTGAGGATTTTACAGCCTTACAGCTACTTTGCTGAGGGAATCCGGTCCCACAGCACTTCAGCCAGCCATAACTGAAACCTGAACTCCTTCTTTTCCCCTGGTTGCAAAGCTATGGCAAACTGAAACTGTAACATGGCATGCAAACCGCAATGATCCTTGGGTTATTATTATAAGCATCAAATGCGTCATGGAGGAGGGAGAGGCTTCCGTTAACCGAGGAGCCCCCATAGAAGTCGTGGTGGGGAAGGGGAGATACGGGAAAAGGAGACCTTTAATTCGGCCTAGGGAACGTGGAACAACATTAGTAATTCCAAATCGGTCTCCTGATACGGTAAGTAGGTGTAACCAGGATGGCGGTCCCTCAGGATTGAAAGTGGTGCTGTTGAACGCCAGATCTGTCAATGGTAAAACAACTTTCATCCAGGATTTAATCCTGGATGAACGGGCAGATCTGGCGTGCATCACAGAGACCTGGCTGGACGAAGCTGGAGGTGTAAACTTGACCCAGCTTTGTCCACCCGGGTTCTCTGTGCAGCATCAACCGAGATCCGGAGGGCGGGGAGGCGGGGTTGCAGTAGTCTATAGAGATTCCATTTCTCTGACCAGGACCCCCATCCCGCAGTCAACAAATTTTGAATGCGTCCACCTGAGGGTGGGTGACCGGGACAGATTAGGGATTCTGCTAGTGTACCGTCCACCTCGCTGCACTACAGTCTCCCTACCTGAGCTAGCGGGGGTAGTCTCGGACCTGGCATTGGAGTCCCAACGGCTGCTTGTGCTGGGGGACTTCAACGTCCACGCCGAGGCTGCCCTAACGGGAGCGGCTCAGGACTTCATGTCTACCATGGCGACCATGGGTCTGTCCCAACAAGTATCTGGCCCCACCCACAGTGCTGGACATACATTGGACTTGGTTTTCTGCCAGGGATGGGAGGAAGGTGGCGGTGTTGAGGAGTTATCCATCTCTCCGTTGCCATGGACCGACCACCACCTGGTCAGCTTTAGACTTACTGCGCCCCCTAACCTCCGCAGAGGTGGAGGACCTATTAAATTGGTCCGCCCCAGGAGGCTTATGGATCCGGAAGGATTCCTGATGGCTCTTGGGGATTTCCCCGCCACCTCGGTTGGTGATCCTGTTGATGCCCTGGTCGCTCTCTGGAATGGGGAGATGACCAGGGCAATAGACACGATCGCTCCAGAACGTCCCCTCTCAAGTAGCCGAACTAAACCAGCTCCTTGGTTTACTGAGGAGCTGGCGGTGTTGAAGCGAAAGAAGAGGGAACTAGAGAGCGTGTGGCGTTCGGATCCGAGCGAGCCAAACCGAACACGGTTTGTGTCCTTTTTAAGGTCATATGCCGCGGCAATAAGAGCCGCAAAGAAAACTTTCTTTGCGGCCACTATTGCGTCTGCAAAGAACCGTCCGGCTGAACTGTTCCGAGTTGTCAGAGGCCTTTTAAAACCCACCATTCAGGATGGGTGCCCTGATGACGCGGCAGCTCGCTGTGAAGCTTTTGCTCGGTTCTTTACAGACAAAGTCGCTTTGATCCGCTCTGGACTGGACACCATATTAACGGCAGTCTCTGAGGATGTAACACGAGCATCTGCTTGTCCGATTTCGATGGATTCATTTCAATTGGTTCAAACCGAGGATGTGGACAAGGTGCTTGGAGGAATGAGAGCTACCACATGCATCCTAGACCCCTGCCCATCCTGGCTTCTAAAGGAGGCCAGAGGGGGATTGGCCGAGTGGGTTAAGGTGGTGGTTAATGCCTCCCTTCGGGAAGGCATTTTTCCAGCCAGCTTAAAGCAAGCTGTGATAAAACCGCTGTTGAAGAAACCATCACTGGACCCCACTCAATTGGTAAACTATCGGCCTGTTTCCAATCTTCCCTTTTTGGGCAAAGTCATGGAACGTGTGGTGGCCTCACAACTCCAGGCATTCTTGGTAGACACGGATTATCTAGACCCGGCACAGTCTGGCTTTAGGCCGGGACACGGTACCGAGACAGCCTTGGTCGCCTTAGTGGATGATCTCCGTCGGGAGCTCGACAGGGGGAGTGTGTCCCTGTTGGTGCTACTCGACCTCTCAGCGGCCTTCGATACCGTCGACCACGGTATCCTTCTGGGACGCCTCGCAGGAATGGGTCTTGGAGGTACTGCTCTGCAGTGGCTCCAGTCATTCCTCGAGGGTCGGTCTCAGAAGGTGTCACTGGGGGACTCCTGTTCTACCCCACAACCTTTGTTTTGTGGGGTTCCTCAGGGTTCAATACTGTCCCCCATGTTGTTTAACATCTACATGAAGCCGCTGGGCGAGATCATCCGGAGTTTCGGGGTGCGGTGTCATCTGTACGCAGATGATGTCCAGCTCTGTCACTCCTTCCCACCCGCTACTAAGGAGGCTGTCGAGGTCCTGAACCGGTGCTTGGCCGCTGTGACGGTCTGGATGGGGGCGAACAAATTGAAATTGAATCCAGACAAGACAGAGGTACTCCTGGTCAGTCGCAGGGCCGAACAGGGTATAGGGTTACAGCCTGTGTTAGACGGGGTCGCACTCCCCCTGAAGACACAGGTTCGCAGTTTGGGTGTGATCCTGGACTCATCGCTGAGCCTGGATCCCCAGGTTTCGGCGGTGACCAGGGGAGCATTCGCACAGTTAAGACTCGTGCGCCAACTGCGACCGTACCTTGGGAAGTCTGACTTGGCCACGGTAGTCCACGCTCTGGTTACATCCCGCCTTGACTACTGCAACGCTCTCTACGTGGGGTTGCCTTTGAAGACGGCCCGGAAGCTCCAATTAGTCCAACGGGCGGCAGCCATGGTATTAACAGGAGCAGGGCGCAGGGAGCATACAACTCCTCTGCTGTACCAGCTCCACTGGCTACCGATTAGCTACCGAGCCCAATTCAAAGTGCTGGCTTTGACCTTTAAAGCCCTAAACGGTTCTGGCCCTACATACCTATCCGAACGTATCTCGGCCTATCAGCCCACCAGGACCCTAAGATCTTCAGGAGAAGCCCTTCTCTCCATCCCGCCTGCTTCACAAGTGCGGCTTGTGGGAACGAGAGATAGGGCCTTTTCTGTGGTGGCCCCCCGGCTTTGGAATGCCCTCCCTACTGAAATAAGATCAGCCACCTCGCTAATGGCATTTCGGAAAAAACTGAAAACTTGGATGTTCGAGCAAGTTTTCAACTAATTCCGATGTGATGATGTTTTGATCATGGACTAGCAATCAAGGATAACGAATTGGATTACGACTTTAACTATGAGATGTTCCGGTCTGTATTGGTGGCCCAATACTATGTATGTATATGTATGTATTTTTATATTTTATTTTATATTTTTAAAGTGAATATTGTATTTTTAAATATGTTGTAAACCGCAATGAGTCGCCGCACAGGCTGAGATATTAGCGGTATACAAGTGTACTAAATAAATTAAATAAATAAATAAATAAATAAAGCTCTGCTTGGTAAGGGTCACTCGCGGAAGCCAGAAGCAGTTGGTACCGGGTGCAGGGGCTCCATGCCAACAGGGACAAAGACAGACTGCCCAGATTAGAAGTTAAGGATTTCCCCATTAGTTAGTATACAGTTATGAAGATAGTGCCTGTTCCCTGTGAACAAGATTGAGAGAGCCAATAGACTATTAAGAAAGCCTTGAAGTACCTGTTTGATTTCAATAATAAAGAACTTTGTTGAACCTTTGAGCAATCTAAAGACTCTGTTTAAGGAAATCCAAAGGCCTTTAATCTGAGGCAGCCCCGGTGTCCCATTGGGCACACAGAATTTATGTCCTGTCTACAGTCTTATGTACAGGCCCAGCGTGCAACAGCACAGGGACTGAAGTATAGGTGGAAAATTGTTGGAAGTTAGGCAGAATAATTGAATCAATTGAGAACCATCAGTGACTTCCTGGCGCAATGTTTCGTCTATATATGACCAACAGGAAGAACATGAGAAAGAAACGGAGATAGCGGGTCTCCATTTAGTCTTTAATATTTCTAGATCCAGAAAAAAAAATTGGTGGAAAACCTGCAGAACTGATACATCAGCCATTTCCTGACAGATTTTGAGATAGACAGAGGTTGAGTCACTGCTTGTTAGCACCCACGGTATTTAGAATCCCCAAGGGTGTCTTAAAGTAAGAGAAAGGCTCATTAGAATGAACTTCATTTTTCAAAGATAATAAAGATGAGGTCTGCTACCAGCTGGCTACATTACTAAGAGGTGTATCTAGTAGAGCAGAGTATGTGGGAGAAAGTAAAGTGAAAATTGAGAACATTGGTGGATAGATAAGGAAACTCTCAAGCCGGCAATAACCTGCGAGGGAATTCTAACTATCGTATAAGTCTACCTCGTATATAAGAGAAGAACAGGGCTTAGGACCAGAAAGATGGTTTTTTTATATGACCTGTGAATAAGTCAAGAGTCATTCTGCAGTAAATGGCTAGGCACCCTTGGCCACCATTGCCATTTTACTGTCCAGGCATTCAAAAAGGTCAGAAGCGGTGGTGAAGCAAAGAAAATAGGGGTGTGCAGGGCTTCTTTTAGGTTCTCCCAGGACAGACTAAGCTTGCACTATCACCATACTCAGAGAAGGGGACCACAAGCATACCTTTATGATATACCTTATACGGCTCCGGCCCAGCATACCTGTCTGAACGTATCTCCTTCTACGTCCCACCTCAGAGTTTAAGATCCTCTGAGGAGGCCCTGCAATCAAAGAGCATTCTGAACCCCACCAACGAGGGAATTGAACCAAACTTGGCACACAGTTCTCCCATGACGAACAGAAAATACTGGAAGGGTTTGCTGGGCAGTGTCCTTTGGTTTTGGAGTTGTAGTTCACCTGCATCCGGAGATCACTGTGGACTCAAACAATGATGGATCTGGACCATGCACGAATACTCAATATGCTCAAATGTGAACACTGGTAGAGATAGGGGAAAATAGAATCCTGACATTTGGGAGTTGTCTTTGCTGGGATTTATACCTTGGGAAGTCAGATCTGGCCACGGTGGTCCATGCTCTTGTTACATCCCGAATAGATTACTGCAATGCACTCTACGTGGGGTTGCCTTTGAAGACTGTTCGGAAACTTCCATTAGTCCAGCGGGCGGCAGCTAGATTACTCACCGGAGCGTCAGACAGGGAGCATACCACCCCCTGCTGTGTCAGCTCCACTGGCTGCTGATCCATTTCTGAGCACAATTCAAAGTGCTGGTTTTGACCTACAAAACCCTATATGGTTCCGGCCCAGCATATCTGTCCGAACGCATCTCCTTCTACGTCCCGCCTCGGAGTTTAAGATCTTCTGGGGAGGCCTTGCTCTGGACAGGGCCTTCTCGGTGGTGGCCCCTCACCTGTGGAATGCACTCCCCAGGGAGATTAGGTCATCAACATCCCTCCTCTCCTTCAGAAGGAAGTTAAAAACCTGGATGTGGGACCAGGCTTTCGGGTAAGCTGGCAGTTGGACAAAAAGACAATGACGACCAGAGTAGGAAAGGACAATGACGATGCTAGACGGATCATGGATTTATGAATTGGCGAACATTGGCCACAATATGATTTTATTGCTGTGATTGTAATGGTTGATTGTTTTAATTAGTTATAATTGTTGACGTTATACTGTAATTTGTATATTGTATTTTTGTGAATTGTTGGGCATCGAATTGTGCCTTTTGTAAGCCGCCCTGAGTCCCCCCCTAGGGGGTTGAGAAGGGCAGGGTAGAAGCACCCCAAATAAATAAATAAATAAATAGTTCACCTACAATCACAGAGCATTCTGAACCCCACCGATAGAATTGGGCCAAACCTCCCACACAGAACCCCCATGTGGGCCACAGCAACGTGTGGCAGGGGACGGCTAGTATTAAAATAAATATAGAGTCCCTACATCACGGATTTTCACTTACTGCTGGACGTCCTGGAATGTAAGCCCCACAATAGGTGAGGGAACACTGTACTCTCAAAACTGGGATTCTCAAAAAATAAATTCATAAAATCATTTAAAACCTTTGTGAGTCCAAAATACTCATTTTAAAGTAGACTGACCATAGCGTCTTTGTATGACTAAGGTCCTGTCTCCACTGGGGACAGATAATGTGTTTTGCACTGGATGTATTTGAATATCTCACTCAGTTTTGATGCAGATGTAACAGCATTACCTGCCCTGCGAAGAGCTACATGCTTTATCTATGTGAGTCACTTTCTTGAACTGCCTTCCTTTCCACCATCACAGATAAAAATGACTCATCTAGAAATGGAAGGGGGGTTATCTTTCCTGAGAGTTGACAGCTTTTTATGTTACACATACGATGGTCAAATTAGATGTGACAACAGACAGGGCTGGCTCAGTCAGCAGATATGAAGGGGCAGGGAGTGGCAACACAGTATTGTAGGACAGTGACATATGGCTTGTCATACTTCCCTAAAGTTTACCTGGCTTGGTCTCTCTAACACAGCTTTCTGCCTCCAGGTATAGCAGTAAATGAGCTTATTGCCAATATGAAAGACTTTATTTTGTCCTTTGTTTCAGACAGCAGAAAGTCATGGGCCAGCTCTGACAAAACAAATGGGTGTCTTTCTTTTCTGGCCTGGTTGTTTGTTTGTTTGCTTGCTTGCAAATCATAACCATGGAATAAGAGCCATTTGGTATAGATGTTTGAATATAGGACCAAGACTCCAGGGTGGCCTTGGAAAAGTGACACTCTTAGGCCCCTTCCACACACCTGAATAAAATCCTACATTTTCTGCTTTGAACTAGAATATATGGCAGTGTGGCCACAGATAACCCAGTTCAAAGCAGATATCAGAGAAAGGGATAGCATCGCCCAAGTCATTCCCAGTTTGGACTACTTCAAACTGGGAGGAAATACACTTAAGGCAGGGAGGGGAATGCCACAGCTTGGTTTAGTGGTTTAAGCATCAGACCACTACGGAGACCAAGGTTCAAATCCCAGCTCGACCCTGGAAACCCACAATTCGGGAAATTCCAAGAGCCACAAGAGACTCCCAAAGGCCATCTAGACAAATCCAACACAACACTATCTCAAACTATTGTGGAGTCCTCTCCCTGTTCCTACTCCACCTCTGTTCTTCCTGGCATTTCCTCTCCATCTTCCTCTTTCACTTCAGGACTCTCCTTCGAAGCCGTCACTTATTATTTATTTATTTATTATTTATTTACAGCTTTTCTATTCCACCCTTCTCACCCCGCAGGGGACTCAGGGTGGATTACAGTGTACACATATATGGCAAACATTCAATGCCAATTTTAGACATACAAACATATACAGACATACACAGAGGCTATTTAACTTTTTTCTGGCTGCTAGGGGAGCTGTCACTTTCATTATCCATCTGTGACGCTGATGAAGCACTTCCACATTCCCCGCATGCTTCCCAGCTGGAATGCTTTGCTGGAGTTTTCTTTATAGCCTCATAAATCAGTTAATTTAGCCTCCCCACACTTTAAGGTGGTACCTTATTTTCCTACTTGACAGATGCAACTGTCCTTTGGGTTGCAAAGGTCGACAACAGGCTACACAATTGGTTGGAAACCCACTCCAACCCGGGCTGGCTTCGAACTCATGACCTTTTGGTCAGAGTGATCTTAATGCAGCTGACACTCAGCCAGCTGCATCACAATCCCGGTGGAAGTTTGTGGCTTGGACACTTCAAGATGGGAGCACCTTTATACGTCTGCCAGGAGCATTTCCCACAAAAGAGAATGTGGTGCACCCTCAATTACATTCCCAGCTGTGCAGGAAAATTAGGAATAAAATTTTCGCATTTTGGGGAAAGAAAACAGATATTTTGGGATTTTCTGCCTTGATATTCTTGATATATGGCTGCGCTGAAGGGCCATTAGCCTCCAAAGAAGGTGATAGCAAACTCCCTCTGAACAAGTCATGTCACATAATCCCCATTAAAGAGTGATATGAGGGCTTAAATAATCCAGAAACAACTTGAAGGCATAATTCTACAGATGCAAAGCCATGGGAGAGTCTTAGTGAAGAAGTCTAGGAAGAAGTGAGTTTAAATTTATATCATGGTTTGAATCCAGCCTACTCGCACAGCTAAAAAATGATGACAACAAAGTTTGTGCCTTGTGTGCAAAATGGTCTGTGTAAAAGGACAGGTGTGAACATGACCTCTGCCTGTCACCCTCCAGGTACTAGTAATGGCACTTAGATTTTTTGGTCATGTCAGGAGTGACTTGAGAAACTTCAGGTCATTTCTGGTGTGAGAGAATTAGCTGTCTCCAAGGACGTTGCCCAGGGGATGTTTTGATGTTTTACCATCCTTGTGGGAGGCTTCTCTCATGTCCCCGCATGAGGAGCTGGAGCTGACAGAGGGAGCTCTCTCCAGATTTGAACCTCTGGTACAAGAGTTTAACCCATTGTGCCACCAGGGGCTCCTTGGATAAACTGTTAGATAAATTGAGGAGATTAAAACAACGTAATTCTAATACATGTGACAAAGTCAACCATTTTCTGGATTGGAAACAGAGAGGAAACAAACAAGGACATCTAATCACCTCTCAACAAAAGATTGCTCCAGACACTGCCAAGCAATCAAATGCTAATCAAGGTGGTCAGTTGAAACATTCACACCTAGCTCCAGCAGACCTAAGTCCTTTATCCCACAGATATATAAACCTTTTTTCGTAGTTCCAACAGACCTCACTACCTCTGAGGATGCTTGCCATAGATGCAGGCGAAACGTCAGGAGAAATGCCTCTAGAACATGGCCATATAGCCCGAAAAAACCTACAACAACCCAGTGATTCCGGCCATGAAAGCCTTCAACAATACATTTTATGGGTTGTTGTAGGATTTTCGGGCTTTATGGCCATGTTCTAGAAGCATTCTCTTCTGACGTTTCACCTGCATCTATGACAAACAGCATCTGAGGTTTTGAGGTCAGACCTCACAACCTCTGAGGGTGCTTGCCATAGATGCAAGCGAAACATCAGGAGAGAATGCTTCTAGAACAGTGTTTCTCAACCTGGGAGTCGGGACTCCTGGAGGGGTTGCGAGGGGGTGTCAGAAGAGTCACCAAAGACCATCAGAAAACACAGTATTTTTGGTTGGTCATGGGGGTTCTGTGTGGGAAGTTTGGCCCAATTCTATCATTGGTGAGCTTCAGAATGCTATTTGATTGTAGGTGAACTATAAATCTCAGCAGCTACCACTCACAAATGTCAAGGTCTATCCCCCCAAACTCCACCAGTGTTCACATTTGGCCATTTGAGTATTTGTGTCAAGAATCATATTTACATTACGATTCAAAACGATAGCAAAATGACAGTTATGAAGTAGCAACGAAAATAATTTTATGGTTGCAGGATCACCACAACATAAGGAACTGTATTAAGGGGTCACAGAATTAGGAAGGTTGAGAACCCCTGTTCTAGAACATGACCATATAGCCCAAAAACCTACAACAACCCAACGATTCCAGCCATGAAAGCCTTCGACAATACATTCAACCATTTGCTGTTTTTCAGATACAAAGAGGATTGCCCAACTTCTGGAAACTACACAATTAAGTGGTGTACCAGTCTAAGCCAGTTTGGCAAAACCTCCATTCAGCTCTCAAAACCTCGTGAACATGATAGATAATCTTGAGTGCAACAATTGAGACTATTTCCTTGTCTTCAGGAGGGAGTGAAATTCAAAGGAAAATTCCAGTTTGTATTTTAAAATGAAGCTTAACTTTGTCCAAACTTTCCAGGGATCCAGGATATTATTCCCTATTTTGCCAAAATGCCTCTTTGTCAGGTTTTACAATGTATTGTAATGTAATATAGCTGAGTCATGCACTGCTAATAGGCTTCTATTGGAAATGCTGAGTCATGCATTAACTGTATATAGAACTTCATTTGAGGAATGTGTTCTGGCCTAGTCCAGGTGATTGTGAATGATGTAATCCTGGGTCTGAGTTAAGTTAATGAATTGAGAACCAATCAGAGATTGCTATGTGTAATTGTATAGAATTGTATATAAGGAAGTCATGTAGAGTGTATACTCTCTCCTTGTGCTGTGATGCTGTTCGTCGAAGGCTCTATGTAATTGATTAAAAGAACATGTCTGCTAAGACAAGATATAACTGTGTGCTGTGGTAAGTTTGTAATGTCATCTAGATTGGAGGGGGAAACAATAGTTAAACTGACAATGGCCGGGTATGTGCTCAAGTGTCTGTAAAAGAGTTCCAGAGTGACTGCAGTTTGTGGGAGCAGTTGACTGAAAATACTGTGCAGGAAGAAGCTACTGGAAAGCGCTGAAGTTGTGCAACTGATCTGCTGCTGAATTGTGAAATTAATCTCAACACTCTTACAATGTTCAGACCCTGGCAATACATAGCTTCCTGCAAGTCATGTTCATCACACGTGAGTCTCCCTTGTCACATTCAAGTTCACCCTAGAAGTAAATATTTTCCTGATTTTAGAGAGAGGGTTTTCGATTCTTTTATATGCACCATCTACCTGAACTTCATGAAATATTGACAACAGCTTTAAAAATAGACATAACAATGGCAATAACCTATGTCAAGAAATAGCAGCAACATCTAATTCATTGTACACTTCTATATGTTTGCCTGAAATTAATTCCAGAGGGACATATTACTCCACAGGTAAGCATAGCACTGCAGTCTTTAAGAGACAATGTTTCTTAGGGACATGTGAAATGTCTTTTGATTGAGTTATCATCATCATCATAATCATCGATTTTATATCTTAGCCAAGGTGGAACACAACATCATTAAAATCTATATAAATAAAAATGTAATGTTTGTTTGTGGTATTAACAGAACTCAAAAACCAGTGGGCGAATTGGCACCAAAATTGGACGGCATACCCCTAACAACCCAATGTTTGTCCTTCACTCATATTTTTTAAATTTTGTCATTTGGGAGTTGTAGTTCTTGGGATAGTTCACCTACAATCAAAGAGCATTCTGAACTCCACCAATGATGGAATTGAACTAAACTTGGCACACTGAACTCCCATGAGCAACAGAAAACACTAGAAGGTTTGGTGGGCATTGACCTTGAGTTTGGGAGTTGTAGTTTACCTACATCCAGAGAGCACTGTGGACTCAAACAAACAAAATAATAATAATAATAATAATAATAATAATAATAATAATAATACTTTATTTGGATCTGGACCAAATTTGGCACAAATATTCCATATGCCCAAATATGAACACAGATGGAGTTTGGGGGAAATAGACCTTGACATTTGGGAGTTGTAGTTACTGGGATTTATAGTTCACCTACAATCAAAGAGCATTCTGAACCCCACGAACAACAGAATTGGGGCAAATTTCCCACACAGGACCCCCATGACCAACAGAAAATACTTAAGGCCATCCAGTCCAACTATCTTCACCAGGGCAAGAAAATCTAATCAAAGCCCTCTTGACAAAGAGTCATCCATCTAACCCTCTTACAAGCTATTGCTTTTGTACAGAATTTTAAACTATTAATAAAAAATAGATATCGATAGATATATATGACTCTCTCACACACACAGATATAATATAGATTTGAAAGGGACAGAGACATCTCCAGCTCACCCCCTGTTTGGGTATCAGCCAGCACGTCAATGATTTAAATCTAGAAATAGTTTTCTTAGATCTACAGAGACACTCACTGGAACACCTCAGCAAGCGAGAGTCCAAAAGTGGCAGGCTCAAACCCAGAACCTCAACCAATGGCTGATACCCAATGAGAGACTCCCCCCTGGGCACACAGAGGACTGGGCGACTTGGAAGGCGCTGAACAGACTGCGCTCTGGCACCACGAGATGCAGAGAGCCAACCTTCAGAAATGGGGCTACAAAGTGGAATCCACGACATGCGAGTATGGAGAGGAGCAAACCACTGACCACCTATTGCAATGCAACCTGAGCCCTGCCACATGCACAATGGAGGACCTTCTTGCAGCAACACCAGAAGCACTCCAAGTGGCCAGATACTGGTCAAAGGACATTTAATCAACTACCAAACTCCTCTCATACCGAGGATTGTATGTTGTATGTATGTCTATGTGTTAAATGTGTTGTGTGTTAAATGTTTTGATACCGCCAATAGGCCAATCAATAAAATGGATTCAACTACCAAACTCACAAATTCTGTATTTTCTCTGTTTGTTTACTTTGTTCTGTTAGTAATGTAATATATTTGACTGGTTGTCCTGACATGACAAATAATAGTTTACCTTCATCCAGAGAGCACTGTGGACTCAAACAATGATGTATCTGGACCAAATTTGGCACAAATATTCCATATGCCCAAATATGAACACAGATGGAGTTTGGGGGATATAGACATTGACATTTGGGAGTTGTAGTTACTGGGATTTATAGTTCACCTACAATCAAAGAGCATTCTGAACCCCACAAACAACAGAATTGGGGCAAACTTCCCACACAGAACTCCCATGACCAACAGAAAATACTTAAGGCTATCCAGTCCAACTCCCTTCAGCAGGGCAAGAAAATCTAATCAAAGCCCTCCTGACAAAGAGCCATCTATCGATATCTATGACTCTCACACACAGATATAATATCATAGATTTGAAAGGGACCCCGAAAGAAGGACGATGATATGTTGCATATTCCAGAGTAGGCAAACCAGACACTCTCCACATCCACATTGATGAAGAAACAACAAGAAATAGTGTTTACCCACAAGCATAAAGAAATTATATAGATTAGAAACCATAACTTTATTTTCCAGATCACCAGACTGGGCCACAGCAATGTGTGACAGGGGATGGCTAGTGCATCAATAAAAACATAAATATTAAAATATACAGTGTTCCCTTGCTATTTTGTGGTTTTTTTTCTTTAAAAAAAATGAATTTATTGGGGGCTGAGTCAGGGAAAGAGGAGGAGGAGAGGAGTCCATCTCCTTCCTGCTCCAGCAGCTCCTTGGACAGGCAGGGAGGAAGGGAAAGAGCATACCTGCCTGGCCGAAGACTGCTGACAATGACTCGTATGAGCTCTCCCTCCCTCCACCTCAGCCTCCCGGCCTACCTGTGCAATGGGCCATGGTGGCCAGCAAGGAGAATCAGCTGGTCCCAAAGAGGCAAGTGGGCCCAAGGCCAGAGGCCTAAAAGCACTGGAGGTGTAGGGGACAGGATCGGGAAGGCGAGGGCTCATTCATCTCTTTGGGGGCTGGCTGGTTTTCCTCACTGAGCACCGTGACCCATAGCGTAGGCAGGCACACAGGCCGAGAGGCAGAGGGAGGGAGAGCTCATGGGAGTCATGGTCCACAGCAACAGCAGGCCTGAGGGCTGGGCATTTCCTTTCCTCAGCAGCCTTGCCTCAAAGCCCGTCAAAGGCGATGGAGATTTAGAAAGGTGGAAGAGGAGGAGGGGGAATGGAGGGGGAGCCAGGCATCTCTGCATTGTGGATTTTCACTTATTGCGGATGTTTCTGGAATGTAACACAGGGCCTTCTCAGTGATGGCCCCTCACCTGTGGTATTCACTCCCTGGGGAAATCAGGTCGTCAACATCTCTCCTCTCCTTCAGAAGGAAGCTGAAGACATGGATACGGGACCAGGCATTTGGGTAATCTGGCAGACTAACAAGGTAATGATGACTAGAGTTGGAAAGGATTATGATAATGCTAAATGGATTGACGGATTTTAGAACTCGATAAATGAGGCTGTAGATCGGCTTTTTAGTTGATATTGTATTAATTGTATGTTTTAACTATTGTGCTTATTGTTATTGCATTTTATTGTAATTTGTTGGCATCGAATTGTGCCGGATGTAAGCTGCCCTGAATCCCCCTAGGGGGTGAGAAGGGTGGGGTAGAAATACCCGAAATAAATAAATAAATAAATAACACCTGCAATAATTGAGGGAACACTGTATATCAAAAACATAAACAGAAGATTTAAACACCAATTTAAAATTTATAGTTTAAAATTGATTAGGTAGATCTGGCAGAGGAGATATGTCTTTAATTCTGTTTTAAATTCTGACATCTCATTTAGCTTTTGTGTCTTCCAGCTGGTCACATGCAACTTCTGGAACGATTCCATCAGCGCTGCTTCCAGAAAATCCTGCAAATCCCTTGGGAAGACAAGCGGACAAACGTCAGCATGCTGGAAGAAGCAAAGACCACCAGCATTGAAGCGATGGTCCTCCGCCATCAACTCTGATGGACCAGCCACGTTGTCTGGATGCCCGACCACCGTCTCCCAAAGCAGTTGCTCTCTTCCAAACTCAAGAACGGAAAATGGAATGTTGGTGGACAGGAAAATAGATTTAAAGATGGGCTCAAAGCCAACCTTAAAAATCCTGGCATAGACACTGAGAACTGGGAAGCCCTGGCCCTTGAGTGCTCCAGCTGGAGATCAGCTGTGATCAGCAGTGCTGCAGAATTTGAAGAGGCACGAATAGAGAGCAAAAGAGAGAAATGTGCTAAGAGGAAGGCACGTCAAGCCAACTTCGACCGGGACTGCCTTCCACCTGGAAACCAATGTCCTCACTGCAGGAGAAGATGCATCAAGAATAGGGCTCCATAGTCACTTACGGACCCACCCTGGAGGATCATTCTACTCGGACAATGAGGGATCACCTAAGTAAGTAAGTAAGGTCATCCCTAGTCTTAAGGACAGCTGATGAAAAGGTCCTCTGAGTGATGCCTGCCAGTTGAGTTCTGGCTGGTTGAAGTATGGGGCAAATTGTACAAGAGAAGGTGATCCTTCAGGCAACTTGGATCCAAAATATATAGTGCTTTAACAGTAATAGCCAACACTTCATGTTTTTCCTAGAGACCAACTAGCAACCAGTGGAATGATTTTAATTGCTTAGTAGTGATTAGCTGCAACACTTCAGAAGTTCAGATAGAAGCTTTTCCTGGTCCTTCCTGGAGATGGTAAGGATTGAACCTAGGTCCTTCTAGATCAGTGGTTCTCAACCTGGGGTCCCCAGATGTTTTTGGCCTCCAACTCCCAGAAATCCTAACAGCTGGTGAAGTGGCTGGGATTTCTGGGAGTTGTAGGCCAAAAACATCTGGGGACCCCAAGTTGAGAACCACTCTTCTAGATGCTAAACATGTTTTCCCCAACAGTAACCCATAGTCCAAGGAGGTAAGATGTAGTGCTCCCTAGCTCAGATTATGGCCTGCCCAGGAGTTTGCCTGTTACTGATCCAATCCATGGTCAAAAACCATGGACACTAAAAAAAATGGCATAGGAGAGATTTTTTTTAAAAAAAACTCTTTAAAATAGAAGGGGAAAAGAACATTCTCTTATGGTTGCTTAAAGGAGGATACTAACTGTATTAAAAGCTGATCAAAGCAAAAAATGTAGTGTTTGGAGGCTATGGAAATATTGGAGGAGGTCATTAAAATCATGTAGCATGCACTTGCTCAATATCCTCATAAATTAACAATGAGACTGCAGGGCAGAACTGTGTAGCGATCACTGTGGGCGGAGGTCTTTCTGTAAAGCCAGCCCTCAAGTGTAATATTATACCGGGAGGCAGATATGCCAGCAGAAGTTCTGTTACCTACTTTTGTGGAGAAGTCAAAGAAAGTATGAACACCAAACTCCAAGAGTACATATGGTTTCCATGTTTTTTGAAGTTTCCTTTCATCTTTGCATTTTGTGCCTTAGCACTATTGGTTCCTATTCTCCTTCTGCTTTAGTCTTCTCCTGTTTTAGTTTGAACCAAGCTCCACATCACACAGAATTGCACGGGTCCATAAGCTCACAATTCTCTATTTTATTTCCAATTAAAATATGGAAATATGGTGTATGCATATTGTAGGTTCTGGAGTCCTTCTTCTCCAACAATCAGGAAACCATACAGATGGAAAGTTTTCCTGCATCTTCAGATCAAAATCTTTGTTTGGAATTGCGATGATGCTAGCCAATTGTAAAGGTTGTACGCCAATTGTACAGGGCTACCACCAATTTGTGAAGTCTATCCCATCTCTGACACCAAATTGAGAAGTCTGCACGCACCAGTTGTACAATTGTGCCAATTGTGAAGGTGCTGCAATTCCAACATTCCAACAAGTCAGGGTATAGGGTTTTTAACTTTAAAGAACCCACCCACTGTCACCAATTGCACAATCTGTTCTTAAATTCTACCACCAATTATACAGGTGTGGATGATTATGGATGTAATTAAGGTAACTGCCACCAACGTGAGATATTGCTGATGAGAGCTGGCTCCCCAGACGCAGATAAATGGAGATGACACGGTCTTCAACAAAAGTTAATAAACTTATTTTGTACAAAGCGTATGGTTGCAGGTTGTTAATTAACTTGGAATTACTTTGAATAACTTATAGAACTTTGAATGTAACTTGGTTTGCAATACAGTTTACTCTTCTCGATGACACAACTTGTGATTGACTTTAACTGTGGTGAAGCACTTTATTAAACAATGTTTCTTAATGTGAATAGCCTTCTGATTTGATCCTTCTTGATCAAATCCCAGATCGCTAGTCTTTCCCTGACTAGTGATCTAAACAAGCTTCTGTTAATCCTCTCTGACTAAAGAAACTATTTAGGTTTCCCCCTTCAGCCTTCCTAGACTGAAGAAACCTCTGGCTATTCACACACACTGCTTCTTCACTCTCCACTCTCCTCTCTCAACTGCTAACTCCGAACTCCTAACACCAACTGAACTGCTTCTTTTCAAAGACTCAGATAACATTCTCTTGCTAGGCTCCGCCCACTTCTCACTCTCTTGCCTGGTCTCCTTGGCAACGCCTCTGTGGATACAAGCAGTTAACTCTAGCTTTCAGCTACTGTTACCAACACGAATATATTCTAACAGTTAAACATATACATAGTTTCAGTAACTTCTGCACAGGAATCAAGATAGTTCTGCTGTTAATTCTAAAAGTTTGGTAGGCTTTCTTTGAAACTGCTCATTATGAAAAAGATTTACTCTATCTATTATCTATCTCTAAAGGGGATAAGCACATGTGTTTCCATATTTGTTCAGATAGTAATTTTGATGAGAAAAAGATAAATGCAGTGAGATTAGGGTACCTGATCATACCAAACAACGTGTTCCCTGATCTAGAGTTACCAGGTTTTTGAAACATCAGTAAATGATAATCAAAATTAATGTAGTTGACAATCAAGAATACATAAAGATATTAATTTGATGTCTTCTGCCTAAATACTAAATAATAGTTTAACTGATCTGCATGCTTCTTTCTCAAATTAACACAGTTTCATTAACATAATTTATATAATGCATAGACTTCTGGCTTTATGGAAATCAAGTTGTAAACTAAATAATAATAATAATAATAATAATAATAATAATAATAATTATTATTATTATTATTATTATTATTTATACCCCACTCCATCTCCCCCAGGGAGACTCGGTGCGGCTTACATGAGGCCATGCCCATCAATACAATATACACAATATAACACAAAAGCATAACAAAACCAGAAAATAAAATATATAAAATAGAAAACCAATATAATAAACAACACAACAATATAAAATCAACTATTAAAACACAAAAGATTTTCACTGGGTAGGGTCAAATTCAAAGATAAAATTTTAAAACACTGGGAGATAGGGCAATGTAAAATTATAGGGGAGGAGGATCCAGGGATAAGGAAGGATTTAATTGCACGAACCATAAAATAAAGTGCTTCTGAGGTCAATTTGTGCAAAGTTGGTCAGGGAGTACCTTGCATTCAATTATTGAAGGCACTTTGGAATAACCAGGTTTTCAGATTCCTCCTGAAGATTACCAGCATGGGGGCCTGCCTAATATCCCTGGGGAGTGAATTCCAGACCCGGGGGCTACCACAGAAAAGGCCCTCTCTCTCGTCCCCACAAGTCGCACTTGCGATGCGGGCGGGAGCAAGAGAAGAACCTCTCCGGAAGATCGAAGAGATTGTGTGGGTTCGTAGATGGAAATGCGGTCGTGCATTTTGGTATAATTTAAATCCATTTAAATTATACCAAAATGCTTTACATCTTTGGTTAAAATTCAGAGTAAACCTTTTCTCAGATTTGGTTAGATTTACAGAAGATCTGATTATCTTATTACTCCCATTTATAGAGTACGGAACTTGGAAATCTTTTCAACAAAAGCATGTGACCCACCGTACATCAAAACAAAAGTTTCTAAGCTCTGGCAACAGTTGTATTCAAATCCACATTATGAGTAACAACCCAATTTGACTTCAAGGACTTTGCAGAGGGTCAAGATTCTTTAACTTTTTGAGGTACAGAAAATATATCAACTCTCAGATTATTTTTATTCACCTTTTCTGAAACTTTCTGCGCTCCTTAATTTTCTGCTTGATTTTGAGTGATAGAATGCAACAGAAAACTACCCATAGCTTGGATTCCTGGCACGGGATGGGATTAAATGCATTTTGGGAGTCCTTCCAACTTTAAGATTCTATAAAAATATAAAGATGTACATGATGAAAATATAAAATTCAAATCCCAGCTTCTCCATAAAACATATTATGTAGATAAAGCGCAATTGCTTGGGTCATGTATATTTTTCGCATCCCATTAAGTCTATATACAATACTGGCTTTCCAACAATCAAATAATGATAAAATAAGGAACACTCCACAACTCTACAAGGGACTAGGTTTCAAGCCCTCAAACGAGGGGATATGCAAGGGACACCTGGCAGACCTACCCTGACTTATTCATTCCTTCTCCCACTTCACATTCATGTCTTCATGCATTCACGTGGTGGCAGGAAGCCACAGGGAGGAGGGAGCAAGCTTGTTTTCTGCTTCCTTGGAGACTAGGATGCAGAACAATGGCTACAAACTTCAAGAGAGGAGATTCCATCTGAACATGAGGAAGAACTTCCTGACTGTGAGAGCCGTTCAGCAATGGAACTCTCTGCGCCGGAGTGTGGTGGAGGCTCCTTCTTTGGAAGCTTTTAAACAGAGGCTGGATGGCCATCTGTCAGGGTGATTTGAATGCAATATTCCTGCTTCTTGGCAGGGGGTTGTACTGGATGGCCCATAAGGTCTCTTCCAACTCTTTGATTCTATGATTCTAGGACCTCAATTCTGGTCTCCATTAGGCTCTTCGTTATTGGAGATCATACTTCATGAACCAACATGTTGCCTTTGTGGAAATAAGATTCAACAACAAGTTGAGTTTGCTTTTGCAAATAGAATGGAGGTGGAAATCAAGAAGCAACATATCCAGATCAAGTCTTGACTGATAATCACTATTTTGCAACACAGGTGCTCGATTTACTATGCCTTGGTGAACAATGAGCAGAATCCTATTAAGGGCATATCTAGACATAAGTTGTGCTGCTCATACGGTGTCATGTTTTTGGACACCACTCCATGAACCCTCAGCATGGATGTCTCCTGCTAATGGTGCAAGGAGAAGAGTTCCACATGTGGAACCATTGCACATTCATAAAAATGCACCTTGTACAATGTATCATTGTATGTTGTATACTGTCTACATGTATTTCACATTGAGCAATGAGGTAACAGCTATGAACAATCATTGTTTGTCATATGATTGTTTGAAATCAGAGTGAAAAGAGGGGCCATGAAGGCAGTTCCATCTTGCCTCCAGTGTCATCAGTTGGGAGCCCCCCCTCCAGCACCAACCACTGCTCTGAGATCAGAGTGAAGAGAGGGGCCATGAAGGCAGTTCCATCTTGCCTCCAGTGTCATCAGTTGAGATCCCCCCCCTCCAATACCAACCGCTGCTCTGAGATCAGAGTGAACAGAGGGGCCATGAAGGCAGTTCTATCTTGCCTTCAGTGTCATCAGTTGGGAACCTTCCCCCCCCCCTTCCAGCACCAACCGCTGCTCTGAGATCAGAGTGAACAGAGGGGCCATGAAGGCAGTTCCATCTTGCCTCAGTGTCATCAGTTGGGACCCCCCCCCCCCTCCAGCATCAACCGCTGCTCTGAGATCAGCGTGAAGAAAGGGGCCATGAAGGCAGTTCCATCTTGCCTCCAGTGTCATCAGTTGGGAGCCCCCCCCCCCTCTCCAGCACCAACCACTGCTCTGAGATCAGCGTGAAGAAAGGGGCCATGAAGGCAGTTCCATCTTGCCTCCAGTGTCATCAGTTGGGAGCCCCCCCCCCTCCAGCACCAACCGCTGCTCTGAGATCAGAGTGAACAGAGGGGCCATGAAGGCAGTTCCATCTTGCCTCAGTGTCATCAGTTGGGAACCTTCCCCCCCCCCCTTCCAGCACCAACCGCTGCTCTGAGATCAGAGTGAACAGAGGGGCCATGAAGGCAGTTCCATCTTGCCTCAGTGTCATCAGTTGGGACCCCCCCCCCCTCCAGCATCAACCGCTGCTCTGAGATCAGAGTGAAGAAAGGGGCCATGAAGGCAGTTCCATCTTGCCTCCAGTGTCATCAGTTGGGAGCCCCCCCCCCTCTCCAGCACCAACCGCTGCTCTGAGATCAGAGTAAAGAAAGGGGCCATGAAGGCAGTTCCATCTTGCCTCCAGTGTCATAAGTTGGGAGCCCCCCCTCCTCCAGCACCAACCGCTGCTCTGAGATCAGAGTAAAGAAAGGGGCCATGAAGGCAGTTCCATCTTGCCTCCAGTGTCATAAGTTGGGAGCCCCCCCCCCCTCCAGCACCAACCGCTGCTCTGAGATCAGCGTGAAGAAAGGGGCCATGAAGGCAGTTCCATCTTGCCTCCAGTGTCATCAGTTGGGAGCCCCCCCCCCTCTCCAGCACCAACCACTGCTCTGAGATCAGCGTGAAGAAAGGGGCCATGAAGGCAGTTCCATCTTGCCTCCAGTGTCATCAGTTGGGAGCCCCCCCCCCTCCAGCACCAACCGCTGCTCTGAGATCAGAGTGAACAGAGGGGCCATGAAGGCAGTTCCATCTTGCCTCAGTGTCATCAGTTGGGAACCTTCCCCCCCCCCTTCCAGCACCAACCGCTGCTCTGAGATCAGAGTGAACAGAGGGGCCATGAAGGCAGTTCCATCTTGCCTCAGTGTCATCAGTTGGGACCCCCCCCCCCCCCTCCAGCATCAACCGCTGCTCTGAGATCAGCGTGAAGAAAGGGGCCATGAAGGCAGTTCCATCTTGCCTCCAGTGTCATCAGTTGGGAGCCCCCCCCCCCCTCTCCAGCACCAACCGCTGCTCTGAGATCAGAGTAAAGAAAGGGGCCATGAAGGCAGTTCCATCTTGCCTCCAGTGTCATAAGTTGGGAGCCCCCCCTCCTCCAGCACCAACCGCTGCTCTGAGATCAGAGTAAAGAAAGGGGCCATGAAGGCAGTTCCATCTTGCCTCCAGTGTCATAAGTTGGGAGCCCCCCCCCCCTCCAGCACCAACCGCTGCTCTGAGATCAGCGTGAAGAAAGGGGCCATGAAGGCAGTTCCATCTTGCCTCCAGTGTCATCAGTTGGGTGCCCCCCCTCTCCAGCATCAACCGCTGCTCTGAGATCAGCGTGAAGAGAAGGGCCAGGATGGCAGTTCCATCTTGTCTTCTGCCCTGTGAATATAATATACTACTACTAATAATATGATATATTTTATATTACATGTAATATTACTAATAATATTACAGTTTAATGTTATAGTACAATATAGTAATATATAATATTAATATTGTGCCATGGTAATAATATAATATATTGTATTTACTTATTACTTGTAAGCCGCTCTGAGTCCCCTTCGGGGTGGCATATAAATGTCGTAAATAAATAAATAATAGATATGTTGCACTACTGGGCTATTCTGCATAGAGATTGTGCTATGCTCGAGTGGAAAAACTTCACAAGTGGATGTTTAAGCTACTCTGAGATTATTTAAGGACCTGACCTATTTGTGTATGACTAGTGGCCAGAGTGACTTGAGGATTCTGGAAACAGTAGGCACAAAGATTGATTCCAAGTTCTGCTCTGGACATCGTATTCAAAGACCCTCAATGAAGTTGTCACATCTAAAGCACAAACATCAGACAGAGAGGCATGCACTGCCCTACTCTACCACTCTATGTAAACTCTCAGCATTAAATGTAACATCTGCACAGAACATAGTCCTAAATCAAAGTAAAATATTCCTGCCATTTATGCATGCATTAATCATCTTGAAAATTGCTGTAAAATGGGATACGCATCATCTGAACTCTTTAAGGAAACCTATAATCATTTATACATCGGTTTGAATTTTCAGGAATGAATGAGATGTTTCTCTTTTGTGACTCAGAAATATGGTGGACTTCTCTGTAAGGCTGGTAGCTCTTATCTTTAGACGATTATGTGAGAAAACAGTCCAAACAGATTGTAGCAAATTGCTTCCACGTTGCAGGTCTGTAAGAATGTTTTAAAGATAGCAAGAGCAAAAGAAAGTAAATGGGGGAGCTCGAATTGATGGGAGAATCATTCTGTATTTTGGAGACAAACAATGATTTCTGCAAACAGGGGATGGCACTGTTGTACTGCAGCTTTCTCAGCCTTCCATTTTAAAATGCCTGTTTACAAAAGACTGTCATATTTACTAGGATGAAAACAGACAAACCACTTCCATTACAGGTTCTTTTGTTTTGAAATTGTTCCGTGTTAAATATATTGGAAAAAATCCCAGAGGTTATTGGCTGAATTGTGTTTTGATAACTGCCCTAAAGGAAGGAGTTAAGGTACACTATAAAAGGATTTTGGATTTATGTTTCGAGCCACATTAAATTAAAAGTTCTTCTTATCGAATCTTCACGCGTTCGACAACAATTTGAAAAAAATTCTGCTTACAAACTAGGTTCATCATTAAAAGGAAAAAGCAATGTTCCTGAATTTTTTTAGCGGGGCGGGAAACAGGATAAGTGTAAAATAATAATGTGTGTTCTATGAGGTGTGTGTGTTGGGTGGAAACAACATCCCTCCATGAGTTGTCTAGACAGCAACACAGCATAGGAAGTCAGTAGCATGGCTCAGTTGTCTAGGCAACACAGAAATGCTTCCTTGTCTTTAAGGGACGGGATGCATTGGAAGACAACGAAGCATGTCTATATTCGTCAAGCTCCAGTGTGGGAATCCGGAGGCAGAGCCCTCTAATTCTCTAGGATAGGAGTGCATCTCATCTCCTAAGAATGAGCTCTACTGGTAAATGAGAAATAGGCTTCTTCCTGCTATACCCAAACAAAAAGGCAATGCCATACATCTTCAAACAATCCTCTTGCCATATTCAGAAATCGGAGGTGCGTAGATCCAGATTTGCAGTCTGCAAAGTGAGGGAATCTCTTCCAATGTGAACAGTGCCAGCAGTTCTCTACGAATTAGATGCAGGAACTCTAGGCAACCTGTGGGTCGTTTTAACTCTCCCTTTGGTCATATTTCAAAACCAGAAGTGATCAGAAAGTGGCTTTTACCCTTCTTTGAAAAGGTTATTTCTGGACAAATGCACTCTATAACATGATTTCTGTTCCTGGATTATAATAGTTATTTCCTAATTGGTTGTATCATAAAAACATGGAAAAGGTTTTTTTATGGCGGCAAAAAAAAGCCAATAGGATTTTGGCCTGCATCAATAGGAGTATAGTGTCTAGATCTAGGGAAGTAATGCTCCCCATGCTCTATTCTGCTTTGGTTAGACCCACACCTGGAATATTGTGTCCAATTCTGGGCACCACAATTCAAGAGAGATATTGACAAGCGGGAATGTGATCAGAATTTAATTTTTTTTGCTTTATTCTTGTTCTGCCATCACTTCAATGTTGTTGTTTCTTACATGAGCACACTTCTATAATATATTCTTTATTCCATAGTGTGAAGGTACTGAGAATGAGGGAAAGAGTAGTTTGCCAAATGAATTTGTACAGGTTGAATATCCCTTATTCCACATGCTTGGGATCAGAAGTATTTTGCATTTTTGACATTTTTGGATTTTAGAATCCAAAAATGTTTGGACTTGGATCTCATCTCTTTATGTTTATATGAGATCCAAGTCCAAACACAAAATACATTTAGTTTCTATACACCTCGCTCGAGAGCAGTACGTGTGAAAAAGATCTTGGAGCTCTTGTGGACAACAAGTTAAACATGAGCCAACAATGTGATGCGGCGGCAAAAAAAGCCAATGGGATTTTGGCCTGCATCAATAGGAGCCTAGTGTCTAGATCTAGGGAAGTAATGCTACCCCTCTATTCTGCTTTGGTTAGACCCACACCTGGAATATTGTGTCCAATTCTGTCTACTTTCAAACTAGAAACCCTTTTTTTTGTTACATAGTGATATGTTGTTGTTGTTGTTTATTCAGTGCTTAGACCCTTAGGTCTTTCACATGTAGCGCAAGCAAATAAATACATAAAAAACAGATTATTAAATGCAACATGAAATATACCATTAAAAATCAATGACGAGATGCAACATAGTGATATGGGCACCTGGGAGAAGCAAATATTCTTCAAATTGCCAATCCGGAGGGTTCTGAGACATTATTGGACCTTTGTATCTTGACCGTTTTTCAGCCTGACAATGTTGAGGAGCCTGGGTGAGCTACACTTCTTTTCTAGAGCTATCAATTATTATAGTAAATATCTATGTTGTGAAAAATGATTTCAAAAACACAGTATAATTTCTGTGTGTTCACTAGGGGCAAAGGTGCCGTCAGATAATAGCATAACAACATGAAAACCTATTAGTACCTGTAGTATTCTCATGCTGTAAGAATACTCATATCAAAAGGCTATTATTGTCTCTTCTCCCTGACTCCTGGGGTCAAGCAACTAGAAGTCAGAAAATGTCCTAAGACAAGTGCAAAAGAGTTACTTCCCCTTTCATGGCAAACAATTCCTTGATTGTGTTATCAAAGGGGGTGACTATCAGAGTAGACCTCTCGCTCTTACCTGCACACGTAAATGCCCCTGAGAATAAAATTACATCATGATGTCGTGTCATTCTCAAAGCATGAAACATTAACTTTTTAAAGTCTACTGTTCTAGTTACAAGGCTAAAAAAACAGCTGCCATTATGATTAGGATGCTTTAAGAGCAATTCTTTAGCTTCTCATTTCTAATAAGTAATTAGAATTGTTTTAGTTACTGGAAAATGGCAAAAGTCTCCGACTTTTGGGACAAAATGTATTCTTTTTCTCCTCACTTTGGGCCCTTCTACACTTCCATATAAAATCCAGATTATCTGCTTTGAATTGGATTATATGGCAGTGTAGACTCATATAATCCAGATCAAAGCAGATAAACTGGATTTTTATGACAGTTCAGATGGGGCTTTTGTTCTCATCCCAATACTCACTACAGACCCCAAGGTAGCAGTATAAAACACAGCTTGAGTTAGTCCTTCAAATCTGCTATTTTACCCGAGGTGTAGCTCTAGCTGTTTGTATAATTCTATGGTGGGGAGCCTCCTTAAATGATGAAGGAAGGTACTTCTACATTGTAGAATTAATGCCGTTTGACATCATTTTAACTACCATGGCTCAATGCTATGGAATTACAAGAGTTTTATGTCTTCAGGGTGAAAAAGATCTTGGAGTCCTCGTGGAAAACAAGTTAAACATGAGCCAACAATGTGATGTGGTGGCAAAAATGTGGTGGCAAAAAAGCCAATAGGATTTTGGTCTGCATCAATAGGAGTATGGAGTCTAGATCCAGGGAAGACATGCTACCCCCTATTCTGCCTTGGTTAGGCCACACTTGGAATACTGTGTCCAGTTCTGGGCACCACAATTGAAGGGAGATGTTGACAAGTTGGAATGTGTCCAGAGGAGGGTGGCCAAAATGATCTAGGGTCTGGAGAACAAGCCCTATGAGGAACAGCTTAAAGAGCTGGACATGTTTAACCTGAGGATGAGAAGGCTGAGAGAAGACTACCATGTATAAGTATGTGAAGTCATAAGGAGGAGGGAGCAAGCTTGTTTTCTGCTACCCTGGAGACTAAAACGTGGAACAATGGCTTCAAGCTACAGGAAAGGAGATTACATCTGAACATTAGGAAGAACTTCCTGACTGTGAGAGCTGTTCAGCAGTGGAACTCTCTGCCCCAAAGTGTGGTGGAGGCTCCTTCTTTGGAGGCTTTTAAACAGAGGCTGGATGGCCATCTGTCAGGGGTGATTTGAATGCAATATTCCTGCTTTTTGGCAGGGGGTTGGACTGGATGGCCCATGAGGTCTCTTCCAACTCTTTGGTTGATTCTATGATTCTATAATTCCATGGTGAGGAGCCTCCTTAAATGATGAAGGAAGTTACTTCTGTACTGTAGAATTAATGCCATTTGACATCATTTTAACTATCATGGCTCAATGCTATGGAATAACAGGAGTTTTACAAGTCTTCAGCCTTCTCTGTCAAAGAGTACTGGCACCTCACCAAACTACAAATCCCAAGATTTCATATTATTAATGCATAACAATTGAAGTGTTGTCAACTTGCATTAATTCTACAGTGTAGAAGTACCTCCCTTCATCCTTTAAGGAGGCTCCTAACCATGTTGTTGTTGTTTATTCGTTCAGTCACTTCTGACTCTTCGTGACCTCATGGACCAGCCCACACCAGAGCTCCCTGTTGGCCATCACCACCCCCAGCTCCTTCAGAGTCAAGCCACTCACTTCAAGGATACCATCCATCCATCTTGCCCTTGATCGGTTCCTCTTCCTTTTTCCTTCCATTTCCCCCAGTATCATTGTCTTCTCTAAGCTTCTTCTCTTGTTTTCTCATGATGTGGTCAAAGTACTTCATCTTGGCCTCTAATATCCTTCCCTCCAATGAGCAGTCGGGCTTCATTTCCTGAAGTATGGACTGGTTGGATCTTCTCGCGGTCCAAGGTACTCAGAATTTTCCTCCAGCTCTACAGTTCAAAAGTGTCTATCCTCCTTCACTCAGCCTTCCTTATGGTCCAGCTCTCAAATCCATAGGTTACTATGGGGAATACCATTGCTTTAACTATGCGGATCTTCCGTTGCCACTGTGATGTGTCTACTCTTCACTATTTTATCGAGATTGGTCATTGTTCTCCTCCTTCTCACCATGGAATTATACAAATAGTTAGAGCTATACCACTAAGTGTATGAAGTTGTCCTTTCCTAAGTCACAAGGTCATATAGCAATTGGGTTAAATAACGTATTACAAATTATTAGTTATGGGTAAATTATTGCTTCCAAGCACTGGGTCCGTTAGGACATGCTTTCCCAGAAATGTTGCTGCTGCTGAGAAATTTCAGTGAAGCTTTTGTGGGAGCCGATTTTTTCAGTGAAAATATTGCAAAGGCAGGAGTATTTGTCCAGCTTTATCGAAGATTAGAAGGCAAGCATTAGGTTCTATCCATACTGAAATAAGTTCTTGTTGTTTTTAAAGGCATAGATTAAGGCTGTGATTGTATGCACATACAAAGGGGCCTACTTCTGAGTAAATATCCATGTGACTGTACTGCATTTCACAAAACCTATCCTGTTTACCTAGAGACTGAAATATGGCAGAGAGGAACCATCTTCAGAACTGATCTCTGAGTATCTTACATAGATTCCTCTTTAACGAGTGATGATGAATGCTCCCGTCTCAAGCTAATCTTGTCTGTATGCCATTTCGGCATTCAGCACTATTGAAATTGGGCTGTGAGTCAAAACATTGATGACCTACCGAGCACTGAAATGAGACTGATGATGCTCAAAGTGGTGGAATGTTTATTTCCATACATAGCTGATGATGCACAATTTATTTTAAGACTATTGAACTGTGTAATAGTTACACCGTTTATGAAAGGCAGTTATCAAACACACTAGCTATGTATCATACATTTAAAATGCTAGCTATATTGATACCAAGGCCTTAAAACTGCTAAGCATCCAGATTTGGAGGTATATCAGAAACCACTTTTGTGTTTCATACATGCCTCCAGTTATATCAGTAGCACACGTAAAGATGACCACAAGGAATTTGTCATGTAATTTCTTAAGGCAGAATAAGGGAGAACTGATATTTTGAATTTCAACTGTGCTGGTACGGCTGTACCAGGAGCTCCAACTTTATTTGCTTTGTATTAAATGTTTGTTTGCAGTCCCAGGTTTCAGGGACTCTGCAGATAGGTGGCTTCCTTTGGTTGCAGTCATAGGGCAGGCTTCCTGTACATCAACATTAAGTTTGGTTCCGCCCCTTGCTCAGGGCAATTGGGAAGGGAGCCATTTTTAGTTAGTCTCAGCAAGGAAAGCTAATGTACAGGACGTGTGCAAGCTTCCTCTGTACAAAAGCTTCAACCCTTAAGACTTTCCGGGGGAGAACAGTCTTAAGAGTCTCCAAAGATTTCCAGGAAAACAGCCCTAAAGACCAAAGAACTCCAGCTGGAGAATATCTAAGCCTTTACTGGTAGGTCTACTCAGTGCTTCGAGACGCAGTTCGACCCGGTAGCAGAGCCCACATCAGTAAGGGTTAGATTACAGTCAGCCTGGGAGAAGTTAAAAAGGGGATTTTCATTTAATGTAAAGAAGTTATTGAAGACAGTTGCCTGTCCTTCGTGGGCAAGATTAGGAAGTCACCAGTTGCATAAAGCTTGGAAGCATTTGTTTAGCTTTACTGAAGACAAGAGAAGTTTCTGTTTGATTGTTCATTAATAAAAGATTTTGTTATACTTCACAAGCCATCTAAAGGACATTTGTGGTGGAAAACCTCTGAGAACTTCTCCTTGGGCCCCCTGGCTTCCCGCTGGGCAAAGGTTGCACGTCCTGTCTTAAAGGAAATTCTTTACAGGACCAGCGCGCGACAAAACATCAACTCCTAACAGTCCTACACAATAAACAGAGCCACTAGTAAGAGAATTTGGGAGCTGTTTAAAACATCCAGAGGCCTACACATGTCTCCACCCCTATATTAAAGGATGTTGAGGGTGATTATGAGTGTTTGTGAGCATAGGTTCCTATGGGTGGGTGCCTTTATGCCTATGGGTTTGCATGTATATGTGTCTATATGCTAGTCTGCTGTGAAAGTGTTGTTTAGCAAACAAGTCTGGCACTGCCTTCCATTGGAAGAGTGAGCTGTGCATTTTATTTATTTATTTAGTATCAAAAACATTGCATAAATTAGTATAAAACCGATAAAAATAGAAGGAGTGCAGGTGGCTAAGTGTCTTTTGACCAAAAACGAGCAATAGCAATGGCATTGTGTGTAGCCTCCAACAATTCTTCCTCTGTACATGAGGCAGGGCATAGTGGACAAGCATACAGATGCGGAGTTGTCTGTTCTGCTCCACCGTCACATAAGGTGTGAGATTTTTTTAGGTAGTGCCATTTTGCCATGTTGTCTTTTGATCTGCCCACTCTGCTTCTGAGTCTGTTCAGGGACTTCCAAGTTGTGCATAATGGAATGCAAGACGCAAGAAATGGCTTGTGAGAGCAAATGTTAAGGCAAGAGATGGGAGAGAGTAGAAGGAAAAGGGAGTGAGCCAGACAATAATTGAAAGTCACGTTGTTTTAGAAGCAAGAGATGGAATATTTCACCAAAATTCTGATATGAAATTACCAAACTTCAAAACCTATCTTCTATAACTCTAAAATAACCCAGATTCTATCTTTTGAATGTATCATGCATTGTTTTGTTCTAAATTACTATGTTTTTGCTTCATGCTGTTAAAGAATCCATTTCAAGAACATGAATTTTAAAAGCATAAACATGTTAAATACTAAATAACATATGATATAAATTAGATAGATAAATAGATACAATTTTGCTTTCTCTTTTATAAACCATATTAGTAATAGCATAAGTCAAAAGCAGCCAAAATTTCAACAGTTGCTGGGAATCAAACCAATGTTCTTTAGATTATGAAGGACATTGTCAAAGTCTGGGCTCTGAGCAGCCATTCAAGGCAAAGTAGGAGCGGCAGACACAACAATTGGAGATAAAGAACCAAAACATAACAAAGCCAAACCATTCTTGTTCCAGCAAAATCTTAGACAAAAGAGCAAATGTTTTACAGTACTATCTGTCTGAAAAGTTCCAATGTGTATGAGGAAGTATGAGGAAGGGGATGATGGGTTGCAACCTGTAATTTCCGAGGAGTCTATGGAAGATAGCAGGGGCCTTGGGGGAGATGTTTCAGAATCTCTAGGCTGTTTCCAGGCAATGGGAGAGAGTGATATCAGTTCCCATGAGAATAGGCCAGAGCGCCCTTCTGAGGTGAATGTAGAAGAAAAAGGTTTTTCCAGGTTGAGTTGCTTGGAGATTAGGAGGCAGAATGTAAAACAAAGACAAATTCATTTTTCTCAGAGGCTTAGATAGAAGGAGAGAAAAAGCAGGTGTGTGCGTAGTGATGTCATGGGAGGGGATTAGGACTTCTCGTCAATGGAATGGCAATGATCTCAGCACACACACAAGGCACTGAAACACATCTTATTGTCTAAAAAACCTAGTTTATTTAACACAAAACTATTTACACTAAAACTAAGCAGAACGAGAAACAAAAACGTCTACATTCTGTTCGGCAGTTCGTTGCAATTCACTAACTGGTACCCTCCCACATTCCTCAGTGACATGATGACATATGATGCTTTGGGATTTACGACTCTTCCTTAATGATACAGTTAACCCTTTCCATACAGGAATTACAATCTCTGGAACATTGCATAGCATTACATTTCTAAGCACACAATCACTAACTTTGAAAACTACAATACAGTTAATCAAAACACACACATATTCTGACACTTCTAAGTGGTTTCTGGGCTCTCAGGTATTTATAATAATATAAAATAATAATTTTATTTTATACCCCACCACCATCTCCCCTAGGGGACTCAGGGCGGCTTACAAAGGAACAAGCCCAAACATTACAAATAAAACAAAAACACAATTAAAATCCTCAATAATACTAATAAAAACATAACACAATCATAGGCATCATCATAAAAACAATGTGGCTGAGATAAAAGTTATAGCTGAGTTAGTGGGAACAACGTTGTAAAAACGGGAAACAACTCCTGGTTTCCAGTTCCTGGTTTCTGTATTTCAAGATTTTTGGTTTGATTCCTGTTTATGACTTCATATTCTTGGAGACTTTGCCTTTCTTCTGTTTCTGTTTTCATGTTACAATACCCTGCTTAAGGATTCTTTTGCTTTGTGTTAATTCAAGTCTCACTGGATTGCTTTTTGATGCCTTGGTTCATAAGCTGATAGACTCCTGATCTCGTTGGGAATTACTTTTTGTACTTTTGCTGCTTGGTTTATGACTTGCCTTTTTCCTTTTATACTTATTTATTAATAAACTTTTACTTAATGGATTATCTGAACATTGTGTGGTGTTGGGTGAAAAGATGCTCCAGGGCTACAGTGCAACACAAGGAATGCTTTAGTAGTTCTCAACCTGTGGGCCGCCATGTGTTTTGGACTTCCCAGCCATTTTACAAGCTGTTAGGTTTTCTGGGAGTTGAAGGCCAAAACATCTGGGGACCCACAGGTTGAAAACCACTGGAATACTTGGTCTATTCCTCTGAAATATATCCTACTGCATCTAGCATTTATTGGCCATCTCTCCTCCAAGTATTAACTAGGACTGACTCTGTTTGACTTCCAAGATCAGATGGGTTATGGATCCTTTAGAGTATTCTAGATTTATGAACCACTATTGGTCAGGATACATAACAAATATTTCATAAATGAGATAGCTTCTGCCAATGCTGATGCTGTACCTATATGCTGGTGATGTCCTTTATGTATCAACACCTCCTTCATTTCTCATTTCATTCATAACCCAGTATTGGAGAAAATACCCACAAATATGTATTGATCTATTGACAATTTGAAGAAAAACAACTTAGAACCTATAACTTCATGGACTATTGTTTTTCACGTTTTAAGCCTAGTATCAATTACAATATTTAAAACCATACTCTGATTTCTCCTCAGATCATATCAATCCTTAGCATAACAAGAATTGTGAATTCTCTTTCCTGCCAGAATCATAGCATTTGATTCCTCTCCATTCCTTGTGAAGTCAAGAAATAAAAAAGAAGGGAAAGAAATGAATAGGATAGAATTGTTTTGTCCCATCTTAATTTAGTTCTCTAACTTCAGGCAATTGTTTTTGAGACAGTTGAAGACAATGTGATAGACCAGGAGGGATATGTGGCCCTTCAGATGTTGTCGGCTTGTGTGTTATGTCAGCTCTAACCAACATGATCAATGGTGAAGGAATTGATCCAAGAACACGTGGAAGGCCATACATTCCCCATGATGAATCATCCACATGATTTTATAGAGCCCACAAAACAAGCTTTATATGGGTGTGTTATAGTGTTTTGCAAATCTGCCAGAGCTTTCTGATTAGATTATGTTATGGAAAAGACAGAAAGGTCAAAAGAGTCTATCTACCAGGAGCAATTACACATCTGTTGCAGAGCTTGGTAATCTTAGACTACAACTTCCAGAATCCCAAAGCTAACACAGCCAGTTTAGCAGCTGCTTGACAAGATGATATATGTAAAAATGAGAAACACTTTAGTTATTGCATTTTTCCTGTCACACAACTGAGCATTAGACCATTCGCAGCCAATGGATGCTGGTAGCTTCCCTGTTGGTAAGGCGATGACTATGATATGGGTGTTAGTCCAAACTTAAGGGAACTGTCTATTATTTATTTATATATTTACTATGCTTCTATACCGCCATTCTCAGCCCAAGGGCGACTCATGGCGGTTTACAAAATGGCACAATTCGATGCCCACAATAGTACAAAAACAATGTAAATATTAAAAACATTTAACACAGGTAAAAATTCATTACAATTAACATCAGTAACGCAATAAAAACCATAGGCCCTCCGCATTTCATTACCAGTCATTATCCAGTCACGTTGTCCAACCGTTCCGAGATCAGAGTTTAATAGCTACACTGCGTTTGGGAAGGCCTGCTTATATAGCCAGGTTTTAACTTTTTTGCAAAACGTTAAGAGGGTGGGGGCTGATCTAATGTCCCTGGGGAGGGCATTCCACAACCGAGGGGCCACCACTGAGCAGGCCCTATCCCTCGTCCCCGCCAATCGAGCTTGTGAAGATGGCAGGGCCGAGAGCAGGGCCTCCCCAGAAGATCTTAAATTCGGCCAGGTAAGCAGGGCCAAAACCATTTAGGGCTTTATAGGCTAAAGCCAGCACTTTGAATTGTGCTCGGTAGCAAATTGGCAGCCAGTGGAGCTGGCGCAACAGGGGAATTGTATGCTCCCTGGTGCCGCTCCTGTTAGCAACCTGGCTGCCGCCTGTTGGACCATTTGGAGCTTCTGAACAGTCTTCAAAGGCAATCCCATGTAGAGAGCATTGCAGTAGACTATACGCGATGTAACCAGGCGTGGAGCACCATGGCCAAGTCAGACTTCCCAAGGAACGGACATAGCTGGCACACAAGTTTTAGTTGTGCAAAAGCTCTCCCGGCCACGACAGAGACCTGGGGTTCCAGGCTCAGTGATGAGTCCAGGATTACTCCCAAACTGCGAACCTACGTCTTCAGGGGGAGTGTAACCCCATCCAACACAGGTTGTAACCCTATCCCCTGTTCAGCCTTTTGACTGGCCAGGAGGACCTCTGTCTTGTCTGGATTCAATTTCAATTTGTTCATCCTCATCCAGACCGTCACAGCGGCCAAACACCAATTCAGGACCTGGACAGCCTCCTTAGTAGCAGGTGGAAAGGAGTGACAGAGTTGGACGTCATCTGCGTACAGGTGACACCGCACCCCGAAACTCCGGATGATCTCTCCCAATGGCTTCATGTAGATGTTAAATAACATGGGAGATAGTATTGACCCCTGCGGGACCCCACAAGACAATGGTTGTGAGGCTGAGCAGGAATCTCCCAACAACACCTTCTGGGAACGACCCTCTAGGAAGGACCGGAGCCACTGCAGAACAGTACCTCCTGCGAGGCGTCCTAAAAGGATACCATGGTCCCAGTCCTATTTAGTGAGGAGATTCAACCTTTGGACAACTCCTTGACAGTTTGGACTAAAGCCCAGAATGGATTCCCCACCTCGTTGTCATGGAAAACAGCAACCCTCTCTCTTTTTGTGTCGCAATTCAGATTTTAACTGGCAATAAGTTCTTTGAGAATGCATAGCACAAATTCTAAATGAAGTCTAGGCAGTAATTTATGAAATCTTAAAATGTCTGCTGGGTAAAGACCATTGAGCAATGATTCTCCACAGCCAAGGATAAATGAAACAAAACACGGATCTGTGAAATATTGTCTAATAATATCACACTCTGCTTAATTGAAAACCAAGCAAACAATCCAACTGTGCTAGTAAAGCATTTGGCATTAGCTCACATGCTTTAATTTGACAAGGGATATGAGAGTAAACAAATAAAATTAATAAAGTTAAGCAGAATCATGGCTACATTCTTTCCAGTGTGAAAGAAAATACTCTTACAGCAGTTTGTTTCCACACTAAGGAGAATATAATAACAGCACATTTCAAATGTTGCAAGCACTTCAGATGAATTCAGTCATCATTACAAGTGGGGCTGTGGAGTTAGCTGATTAAAAGGACTAGGAAGTCTCATATTTTGTTCCTGATTTTTTTCTGGTTTTATTTTAGGGATCTGTTTATGTTTTCTGTATCCCAGAATACTTTTTGCCAGGTCCTGGTCTGATCAGAGCATCCTGAAATCCCTGCCTCATTCAGCCTAATGATAGGGCCGGTCCTCATTACATCCACACACAGGAGAGCAGGGTTTTGAAAAATTAATTACAGTCTTAACGTGTTTTTCTTCCAAGGAGCTCAGAGTGATATGATTGACTATCCTTTGTGTCATCAAAACTACCCAAGGAGGCTGGTTTGATTGAGAGATAAGGATTGGTGGCTCAGTGGAATTTTGCACGTGCTTCTTTCCGACCCTAGTCAAATGCTTGAAACAAGAGGTGGGCAACTGGACCCTTGTCCCCACATGGTCTGAATATTATTACAGGCTTTTCTCTTTACAGTATATTGCATTTTACAAAGCTGATTTAATCATGCAATGTGGCTTAGATATAGAGCTCACTGAAGCACATTAAGGGACTTAGCTCGAGACTTTCTCATGACTTTGCTTGATGTACTTTAAGTCCTTTAATTTGTGCTCTAGCACACTTTGGCAGTGTGTATTTTCTATCTGCCACTGTTTGTTGTCAGCTAAAAGGTGAATTAAATAGTCAGTGTGGATGTGCCCTAGGTCTCTGTATATATTTATATTTATATTTATATTATATTTATATTTATATTTATATTTATATTTATATTTATATTTATATTTATATTTATATTTATATTTATATTTATATTTATATTTATATTTATATTTTATTTATTTATTTGCGTGGGGTTGCCTTTGAAGACAGCCCGGAAGCTTCAACTAGTCCAACACTCGGCAGCCATGATTCTAACAGGAGCGGAACACAGGGAGCATACAACCCCCCTGTTGCGCCAACTCCACTGGCTACCGATTTGCTACCGGGCTCAATTCAAAGTGCTGGCATTGACCTTTAAAGCCCTAAATGGTTCCGGCCCAAGCTACCTATCCGACCGCATCTCAGCCTATGAACCCACCTGGACTTTGAGATCTTCTGGGGAGGCCCTGCTCTCGATCCCGCCAGCTTCACAAGCATGGCTGGCGGGGACGAGAGATAGGGCTTTCTCGGTGGTGGCTCCCCGGCTGTGGAACGCCCTTCCCACAGACATTAGATTAGCACCATCTCTAATGGTATTCCTCAAGAAAGTAAAGACCTGGTTATTTGTGCAGGCGTTCGAATAATTTAGTGCAATGATTGGTAATGACATAGGAATGGAACAATGGATGATGAATCTGGATCATGTTTTTAGTGATGAGACGCTAGTGAATGGTTATTATAGTAATTGTGTACTAATTGTGTATTAGATTAGGCTGTTAACTGTTTTTTATATTGATGCATTGAATTTTGCTGTTTCCGTGTGTTGTGAACCGCTGTGAGTCGCCTCCGGGCTGAGAACAGCGGTATAGAAGTAAAGTAAATTTATTTATTTATTTATTTATTTATTTATTTATTTATTTATTTATAATTCAAACTTATATGCCGCCACTCCCCTGGGGCAGCTTACAAGAACAGGCTAAAATCTAACACAATTTAAAAACAATTTAAAACAATTTAAAAACAACAATATCAGAGATCAAAGGCCTGTCGAAACAGATATGTCTTACATGCCCTGCGGAAAGCTGATAAGTCCCGCAAGGCACGGACTTCAGGTGGCAGAGTATTCCAGAGTGATGGTGCCACTGCTGTAAATGCTCTGCGTCTGGCTGCTGTTAGACGCAAGGTCATGACACTGGGAATTTCCAATAGATCTTGGTCCTCAGAACGGAGGGATCTCCGGGGTTGGTAGGGGGTGAGGCGGTCCCTCAGGTACATCGGCCCCAGACCATGCAAGGTCTTAAAGGTGAGTACTATCACTTTGAAAGTGATCCGGTGCTCAATTGGTACGCAATGCAGCTGTAGTAAGATTGTAGTTATGTGGCATCTCATTGGAATTCCCGCAAGAAGCTGAGCAGCTGCATTTTGTACCTACTTGAGCTTCCGGATCACCGACAGAGGAAGGCCAATGTATATGTTCTTTGTGTGTGTATATATGTGTGTTTGCATATATATATATATATATATATATGGTTTTGCACATGTGTTGTAATGTATTTTTTTTTTGCTTTTTAAGTCTGTTCTGCTGTATTTTTCAGTGTTTTTGTGAGTGATGGTCACTCATTGGCCTGATAGGTGTATTGTGTCCAAATTTGGTGTCAATTTGTCCAGTGGTTTTTGAGTTATGTTAATCCCAGTGGTTTTTTAGTTATGTTAATTACATTTTTATTTATATAGATTGGGAGAGTAGTAACGTTTGAGGTACAGCTGTTTGGTGATCCCACTTAGTGCAATCATGGATGAAGCAAAATTTGAACTGGGGACTTGTTATCTGAGAGCTAACACTTTCCAGCATGGAGAAGTTTGAGTATATACATGCCTGATAGAAATCAATTCCATCTGGTTATGAATGGCTTTCATATAGTTTATGTCTGGATGATATCCTGTGCTGTATATCTGCCAGGCCTCTTGATGTGTAGCCACTGCAACATCCATAATCAAAGGAGGTTTCTGTGTTGCATGTCAGAACATTCTCATTAGAGAGGAGTAACAGCTCCCAATGATCAAAAATCCCATATGCTGAAAAGAGACTAGCAGATGGCATTTTATAAACCCCATGCTTCCTTGTCCTACAAACAGAGATTACCAAGTACACAATGAACACATTGCAAGAATGATATTCATTGCCCGGTAGTTACATACATTAGTCATAAGTGGGCAACAAAATCCCTTCTGCCACTCACTGTTCATGCAATCTGTGACACGTGGTACTATTACAAGGTTGTGTGTTATGGTTACATGAGGCAATGTGGATATCAAAAATTCAACCCCTGTTTTTGCTTTTTATGTCCCTAATTCAACAAGGTTTTTGTGGCAATATTATTTTTCAAGAATGCTTCCTTGTTTCTGTGTGGGGAAGCCACAACAGCTAATTAAATTCAACACACACGCACACACATGTATATATATGTATGTATGTGTATAGATAGATAGATTTGGGGGGAGGGCTGGTGGCACAGTGGGTTAAACCCCTCGATGGACTGTCACCTTGTCCTGGTGAATGGGCTTGCTTGTTCCGGTGACCCTGTGGGCACAACGACTGGAGTCGTGCACTCCCAGGAGTGGCCGCGGAGCAGGTTCCAGACCAAGCACAGTCCGAAGATCCAAAGACCCCAATGGCGGAGCAGGTGGAGGATAACATGGTACACATTACAATGGCTGTGAAGGCGGAAGAAGGCTGCTACAGATTGAGAAGCCACGGTCATCTTGGTAAACTATGCCACCCGAGGAACCTCATTCTGTGAGGACTGTGTGTTGATCAGTGTGCACTGACCTCCACACATTCATGCACAGACGTCTTTCAAGGGAAAAAAACCCAACAAAAGTCCCATGGCGATCAGTGAGTGGCGGCAGGGGTAGGACTGTGAAATCTGGAAGCCCCTAGTCACAGACTGGCACATGGGCGGTGGATAAGGACTCAGTCATTCTACCTCAAGGTCCAAGGCAGTTGAGTGGTTCGGCAGCTGTATCCATGACTGAGCAGCCCTTTTGAGGATCCACTCTTCTCACCCCACATGAGGAAGGGGCCCTAAACATAGTCTGCCCCTCATATCCCTGACTGGACTGCCACGTCCAGTGGGGTCACCACCCTGTGGCCAAAAAAGAAAAATGAACTTCGGTACATTGTACGGACACTGAGTGGGTTAAACCACTGAGCTGCTGAACTTGCTGACCGAAAGGTTGGCACTTCGAATCCGGGGGAGCGGGGTGAGCTCCCACTGTTAGCCCCAGTTCCTGCCAACCTAGAAGAAGAAGAAGAAGAAGAAGAACTTTATTTTTCTACCCAGCCTCCATTTCCCCGAAGGGACTCGGAGCGGCTTACATGAGGCCCAAACCCAGACAAAATACAATTAAAATAAAGCAATAACAATTAAAACATCATAAAAACAGCATAAAACAACATAACAAAAATAGCTAGCAACAACAATAACAACAGACTAATTTTGGAGGGGGGGGGGGAGGAAAAGTACTACGTGAACTAGTTAGGATAAAGTGGTTTAGTAAGGTAGATGACAATATATAATGGCAAAGGAAAAATCATGGAAACAGAGCAAATTAACAGGATCAGTTAATATAATATAGGACATCAGATTGAACGGCAATTCAAGTCATGATACAGGCCATTTGTCACAGGAGTTGTCAATCAAAAGCATGACGAAGCATCCATGTCTTTAATTTTGAACCTAGCAGTTCAAAAACATGTAAATATGAATAGATCAATAGATACTGCTTCTGCAGGAAGGTAACGGTGCTCCATGCAGTCATGCTGGCCACATGTGTGTAATGCACAGATATCTATGGCAACAACCAACAAAACAACAATGTATGTGCGAGACTCACAGAACTCTGCCTCAGAGTAGGTTACTTCATGCTGTATTACTATGTCAGAAAGACTTCAAAATTTACAGTAGTAAAAGTACAATTCTCATATTATAATTCAACTAAGAATATACTATTCATGAAATAAGTAACAAAGCATATAGAAACAACCAGTCCTAATAAGTCCTGGAGCTGTGAAAGGTCTTGAGTCCAATAACAGTTGTAGTAAAAAAAAATGAAGAAAGTGGAGTGAAAATGATCTTATGCTAATATTGTTTTCTAACCTTCACCCACTTAACCTAATATTAAAAATGTAGTGGATATTTGCTGATAACATTTTATCTTTGTTTTAGATTTCATATTGGGCAATGTTTGACCATTTACAAGATTTGATTCCTGACCAATCATGGTATACTGGATCTTTAGCATTTCGTACTCAGTACTTGAAAACATTTCATTTTCAACATGCAATGCTATGTAGTTTTTGAAAACTGGCAACGATTCACAGGTAATATTTGCCTGAATAAAAACAACAAAGATGTCCCTAAAGGCTAAAGCACCCTAACTGCTAATTCTGGTAAAATTTGTGAAATTCATAATCATTGGGTTGTTGTAGGTTTTTTTGGGCTATATGGCCATAGTCTAGAGGCATTCTCTCCTGACATTTCACCTACATCTATGGCAAGCATCCTCAGAGGTAGTGAGATCTGTTGGAACTAGGAAAAAGGGTTTATATATCTGTGGAATGACCAGGGTGAGACAAAGGACTCTTGTCTGCTGGAGCTAGGTGTGAATGTTTCAACTGACCACCTTGATTAGCATATCAATCAAAAATAGTTTATTGTACGGGCCCAAGGCCATGACAAAAAGCACCACTCGTGCACAATAGTACCCTCAGAGTACAGGCACCAAAGATGCTAAACAAAACCATGATTTGCTCCCACAACAAAAACAATGGAAGTTAATAATAGTTAAAATACATTTTAGGAGAGGATCCAGTTAACTCTTAGAATCTCCTTGGCAGTTGATGGCAATTTTATCTAACTCTTTCTTTCTGATCTTTTTTTGCAGAGTGAGCACAAAGGGCTACTTTGTAAGTTACATAGTCATTTGTATCGCTCAGCACTGTTTTTGCAATAGTTTCCTTCATCTTGTGTCAACAAGGGTTTCAGGTGTCTTTCCCATGGGTCACTATACAATGGGCAGACTAACAGATAATGCACAATGTCTTCTACCTGACACCGACCACAAACACATAGTCTGCTTTCCCAGGGAACATCTTGGTAGCGACCATCTAACATTGCGGTTCGCATCACTTGAAATCGCAGCTCTGTGAAGGCGGTTCTCAAGGAAGGAGGCTTGAGCTTGATCAGATATCTAGCTCTGAAATATTCAGTTTTCAAAAAGGGGAATCATGAGGAAAATTTTGAGTTCCTGATTGATTGCAGGGTCCTTCTTGAGTCAATCCAAAATAGCCAGTCTCTTAGGTCTCTTAGTCATGTCCAGGGCAGGACGATTGTAGTTGAATAAGAGGTCCTCCATATAATGCCCTGACAGTACCTAGAGCAAACCTTTGTTGAGAGGTGATTAGATGTCCTTGTTTGTTTCCTCTCTGTTGTTGTGCTGTTTTTTCCTAGTTCCAACAGACTTCACTACCTCTGAGGATGCTTGCCATAGATGCAGGTGAAACGTCAGGAGAGAATGCCTGTAGACCATGGCCATATAGCCCGAAAAAACCTACAACAACCCAATGATTCCAGCCATTAAAGCCTTCGACAGTTCATCATCATTGGTGATTTAATATGCAGACTTTGAATTTTCCTGATATGGTGATGACAACATGACATGTCTCCAATACTTATGAATATTTGCACCAGTTATGTGAGACTCAGTGTTATTTACAACAGCTGTAACAAACATAGCTAAAATTTTACTGCGTGCAAAAGTGAAAACTGTATTGAACTACCTGTAAAAGTAAAATGAGCTGAAAATTATAGCTTAGATTCTATATTGCCTGCTTTATCATACATTCACAACTAAAGATGTCTCTTAGTCTGCCACTCAGTCTACATTACCAGGAAGCAGCTGCACCAAGAGATGGAGGTTTATTCTACTGGTGAATGGGACAAAACAAGATATTTCTGCCTCCTGCCAGCAAGCAAGGCTGGAAAAAAGGAACAGTGACAGGGATCCTCATTCTGATTGTCAGTGAATTGCCTCCCAGTTCTGGAACCTGTGTTCCCTAGGAAACAAGTGCTTAGCAAAAGTACCATGATTCTACCTACATAGCATTTACGGAATACAAAGCAGTTGCAGATCTGTGAGTTTGGATTATAAATTTATAACTACAATACAGAATGCAAGGTCTGTTTCCCTTGAGCAGCACTTACGATGCCATTTTGAAAGTATGCAGACAGTCATTTTCAGGTGTAACTTCTGCGAGTTTCCTTTTTTGGGTTTGATCAAGTGGTCTCTCTTGAAAATCTCTAGACCCTTCAACACAACTGTATGGTTCACTTCTTCCAGATGCTGGCTATATAGTTATAATAATGCCAAACTAGGGATTTCTAGACAGAGCATATAAAGTCATGAAGAGGATCTAGAGATTCTAGAGATTCCTATAGAAGTGTTGTCTCATAGTTTTAAAAAAGTGATTTCTAATTCCTTTTTCCCAACTTTGTGGGGGTTTAGGAAGAAAAAATGAAATGCAAAGATACAGAATGGGGGACGCGTGGCTCAAGAGCAGTATGTGTGAAAAAGATCATTGAGTTCTTGGGGACAACAAATTAAACATGAGCCAACAATGTGATGCTGAAGCTAAAAGGCCAATGGGATTTTGGCCTGCATCAATTATTATTATTATTGTTATTATTATTAACTTTATTTATACCCCGCTAACATCTCCTGAAGGACTCGGTGTGGCTTACAAAAGGCCAAGGCCCTCAATAAAACAACAGCATAACAGATACAACAATAAAACTCATAAAGCAAAACAATAAACATTAAAGCAATAGCAATAAACATTAGAGCAATAACACCACGACACATTTAAAAACTAAGGCCTTGGCCAAATGTAATGAATAAAAATGTAAAAGTGCTGGACATGACAGGTGAAATGGATAGGTTTTTAGAGATAGGTGCAGTCAATCTTAAATCTCTAATAAAGTGCATTTGGGACATGATGCTAGGAGTTTCCTATTCTGGAAAGGCACACTGGAACAGCCATGTCTTCAAGCTCTTCCTAAAGACTGTCCCTCGTCCCCATCAAACGCACTTGTGTCGCAAGTGGGATCATGAGCAGGGCCTCTCCAGATGAATGGACGGATCGTGTGGGTTCATATACGGAGATGCGGTCACGCAGGTAGGCGGGTCCCAAACCGTTTAGGGCTTTGTAGGTAAGCACCTGCACCTTGAATTGGGACCAGAAAATGAACAGCAGCCAATGGAGTTCCTTAAACAGGAGGGTTGACCTCTCTCTGTAAGGAGCACCTGTTAACAACCTGGCCGCCGCCCGTTGGACCAGTTGGAATTTCCGGGCCATTTTCAAGGGCAGCCCCACATAGAGCGCATTGCAGTAGTCCAATCTGGAGGTGACCAAGGCATGGACCACCCTGGCCAGATGAGCCTTCACAAGGTACGGTCGCAGTTGGAGCACGAGTCTCAGTTGTGCAAAAACCCTCCCGGCCACCGCCGACACCTGAGCTTCAAGTGTTAGTGATGAGTCCAAGAGGACACCCAAACTGCGGACCTGTGACTTCAGGGGGAGTGTAACCCCATCCAGCACTGGTTGCCACTCTATCCCCCGATCTGGTTTACGATCGACCAGAAGGACCTCTGTCTTGTCAGGATTAATCTTCAGCTTGTTCATCCTCATCCAGACAGCCACAGTGGCCAGGCACTCGTCCAGCACCTGAGGGGCTTCCTTGGAGTTAGGTGGAAAGGAACAGTAGAGTTGTGTGTCATCTGCATAGAGATGGCACCCAACTCCAAAACCCCAGATGACCTCTCCTAGCGGTTTAATGTAGATGTTAAAAAGCATGGGAGACAGAATAGAGCCTTGCAGGACCCCACAGGTCAAAGGCCAGGGGTCCGAACAGGTGTCTCCCAGCTTCACCATCTGGGATCGACCCTCCAGGAAGGACCGGAGCCACGACAGAACCGTGCCCCCAAGACCCATCAATAGGAGTATAGTGTCTAGATCCAGGGAAGTCATGCTACCCCTCTATTCTGCCTTGGTTAAACCACAGCTGGAATACTGTGTTCAATTCTGGGCACCACAATTGAAGAGAGATATTGACAAGCTAGAATGTGTCCAAAGGAGGGCAACTAAAATGGTCAAGAGTCTGGAGAACAAGCCCTATGAGGAGCAGCTTAAAGAGCTGGGCATGTTTAGCCTGAAGAAGAGAAGGCTAAGAGGAGACATGATAGCCATGTATAAATATTTGAGGGAAAGTCATAGGAAGGAGAGAGCAAGCTTGTTTTCTGCTGTCCTGGAGACTAGGTCGCTGAGCAATTGCTTCAAACTACAAGAAAGGAGATTCCATCTGAACATTAGGAAGAACTTCCTGACTGTGAGAACCGTTCAGCAGTGGAACTCTATGCCCCAAAGTGTGGTGGAGGCTCCTTCTTTGGAGGCTTTGAAACAAAGGTTGGATGGCCATCTGTTGGGGGTGCTTTGAATGAGATTGCCCTTCTTGGCAGGGAGTTGGACTGGATGGCCCATGAGGTCTTTTCCAACTCTATGATTCTATGAGGTATGATTCTATGATTCTGCACCCTAGCCACAATGAATGTGGAGTGTCTCAGTGTATTTCTTACTGGAAGGTATTTGGTTACAATGCTATTATTGATATCATTTTTTAAAAAACATGGCTTATTTAAAAGATAAAAATATTTCAGAAGTGTTGAAGGCATGGAAAGCTGATGTATATCTCGGGTAGAGCGAAAACAGTACTTTATATTTGCTAAAGTTACCAAACTTGGTTCTGTATTCTATATTCAAAGTAATGTGTGGAATATATCTTCCCAGTAATGTTAGCATTTATAATCCAATTATTATGGAATAAAAACTCATTAAAACCAGTAGATGAAAAACTACGTTTTGTGAGTGACTACAAAAGATGTTAATCGGTACCATTGTGGTTTTGCTGATGGCTCACTTTACTCGTGAAGAGTTATTTTTCTTTCCTATTTCCTCTCCTAAACGGAGAGATAGTTGCCAATGGAAAATGACTGACAGACAAGAAATGCAGGCAAGCATGAAGGCTGGAACACAAATCCTGGATATTTCTGGTTTTCAAACAACAACTGTCCAACACTATTTTATTTCTCTTCTGGGAATTGGTGATGATGATGACAATTCAATGAAAAGAGAGCTGTTTCTTGATAGTTTTATCCAGAAATCACATGCGAAGAGCAAAAACACAATGGGAGGCATTCTTAGCCACTGCCTCCCAGTCCTAGAAGCCATGTCCATAGGGCACGAGGCTGAGAATTTAGACTTGACAGATCTACAGTAACAGATCTATATAAATAAAAATGTAATGTTAATTTGTGATACCATCAGAACTCAAAAACCACTGGGGGAATTGACACCAAATTTGGACGCAAGACACCTAATAACCCAATGTATGTCCTCCAATAAAAAAAATTGATATTGTCATTTGGGAATTGTCGTTGCTGGGATTTATAGTTTACCTACAATCAAAGAGCATTCTGAACTCCACCAATGATGGAATTGGGCCAAACCCAGCACACAGGGCTCCCATGACCAACAGAAAAAACTGGAAGGGTTTGGTGGACATTGACCTTGGGTTTGGGAATTGACCTTGAGTTTGGGAATTGTAGTTCACCCACATCCAGAGAGCACTGTGGATTCAAACAATGATGGATCCGGACCAAACTTGGCACGAATATTCCATATGCCCAAATATGAACACAGATGGAGTTTAAGGGAACTAGACCTTGACATTTGGGTGTTGTAGTTGCTGGGATTTATAGTTCACCTACAATCAAAGAGCATTCTGAACTCCACCAATGATGGAATTGAACCAAACATGGCATATAGGACTTCCATGACCAACAGAACACACTGGAAGGGTTTTCTGGGCAATGACCTTGAGTTTGGGAGTTGTAGTTCACCTACATCCAGAGAGCACTGTGGACTCAAACAATGATGGATCTGGACCAAACTTGACACAAAAATTCCATATGCCTATATATGAACACAGATGGAGTTTGGAGGAAATAGACCTTGACATTTGGGATTTGTAGTTACTGGGATTTATAGTTCACTACAATTAAAGAGCATTCTGAGACCCACGAATGACAGAAATGGGGCAAACTTCCCACAACCCCCATGATCAACAGAAAATACTTAATGCCATCCAGTCCAACTCTCTTCACCAAGGCAAGAAAATGTAATCAGATCCCTCCTGACAAAGAGCCATCCAGTCATAAATATAGATAGATAGATAGATAGATAGATAGATAGATAGATATGATTCTCACAAACACACAGAGATATAGTATCATAGATTTGAAAGAGACCCTTAAAGAAGGACTATGATATGTTGCATATTCCAGAGTAGCAAACCAGACACTCTCCACATCAACACTGACAAAGAAACAACAAGAAATACTGCTTACCCACAAGCATAAAGGAATTACATATATTAGAAACCAACACTTTCTCATTACTTTATTTTCCAGATTACCAGACTGGGCCACAGCAACGCTTGGCAAGGGACAGCTAGTATACTATAATCTTGAAGTGCCAGATGGACATTGATGGCAGAGGCAGTTTCTCAATTGATTCCAGTCTTCATAACATAGTGCCCACCTAGAGAACAAAGTCTAAGCAGGCAGAGAGGAGGATGAGATATAACTATTAGGCTTGGTTGATCCAGTTCGTTAATTTCTTATCTCGTTATTAATTCGTTAAATAATTACCTTTAGAAGCGATATCGATGCGTTTTTGCAACCCGGAAGTGTTTTTGCCATATCGAAGCTGCGTCCGCCATCTTCCTTACGACTTCCGCCAGTGAATCATAAAGAGGAAGGAGGTGGGCATGGCCAAGTACAGCCCTCCTTTGAGGCCTTGCAAGGCCTCCAAGGAGCGCTGTGCTTGGCCATGCCCACCTCTCCCTTCGACAGCTTGCCAGGGAAGAGAAAGAAAGGTGAGAGATTTTAAAAGTGTTAGTTGTAAAATCTCCAAGGAGCACTGTGCTTGGTCGCTGGGGGCGAGGCTTCCAAGGAGGGCTGTGCCTGGCCATGCCCACCTCTCCCTTCTGTATGGAAGCTCGCCGCAAGGGAAGGAAGGGAAACTGCGAGATTTTAATGGTTCTGGAGAGAGGGAAGGGCAACTTCCATTAACAAAACAAAGGAAATGATTCGTATTTCCTGGTATTGCAGATCTTTTTTTAAAGAAAATTTTGGAAATAATTTAAAAATCGAACCTTCAGCGCCCCCTACATACGAAATGAGTTTAGAACCATTTTTTTCTTGATCAACCAAGCCTAATAACTATATCCGATGGAACTTTATGATCAACTATGTGATAAGGATCTCACTTGTGAAAGCTGTATAAACGTTTTGTGGGTATTCTATGCCCTAAATCCAATCTGATGCTAAGAGAGTGAAAAGTGGTGCTGGGACAGTATTACTAAAGGTGGCATACATTTACAGCCTACTTTGAAGAAAGAGAACAGGCATGTTTTCACTACCCCCATTGTCCATGCCCAATGGAGTAAGGAAACAAAACAAAGCAAAAGATGAAAAATAGTACCATGTTTGAAGTGACCTTTAAAAATGTGTAATTTGCCAAATAAATAAATTGATTTCCCAGTGCAAAGCTGCACTGGATCTTTCCCTTAGCTCTAGAAATCAATTTTCCTCTAAAGCAACCGTTTTTACACTAGTGCAATGACACCATTGTATTCAGGCTCAAAGCAGGAAGTTTCAAGCTGGACTCCTTCCAAACTGCTTTTCGCTCTGCAAAATTGTGTCTCTTGATCCTGAGCCCAAATGCTTTTTCTGAATGAGCTGTAAAATGTTCCCTTTTGGGCTGGCATTTGGTAGCTAGGAGCCGGCAAGTTCTGGGAAACTTTCATTTAACCGAGTATTCTTTTAAATTACCTATGGGGGAGAAGGGCTGGTTTATTTGTGTTTTTCACTTTGCTTGCCTAGTCCCGAACATTTGGGAAAGCACTGGATGAAAACATAACATAAATTAATTATGGTAGTATTTCTTGTGATTGTTATTTGTGAAAGTTTACAACAATTGTAACTTTGGAAAGAATTTTGTTTGAAGATGTACAGTCTGGTATTTCCATTGCACAATGAAAGCTAATACCATCTTTAAGTTCATAATAGTTGTATATAGATTATCTGTGTAGCGTGGCTGTTCCAGTGTGCCTTCTCTGAATAAGGAAATAATTCCCAGCAAAATGTCCTCAGAAGCACTTTAACTACTCGTTGGGTTGCTCTCCCTTGTTTTCTTTTTACCCTCCTACCAGATACATCCTACCTCTGTTCATGCCCAGCATTTATTTTTTAAATTTTAAACTATTACATTTGGCCCCGCCATCATTTTTTTAAATCCTTGCTTGTTATTGGTTATATGTGAGTTATATTAATTGTATTGTTTTTGCTTATTGTATTTTGTTTTATTGATGTGTTGTCGGGCTTGGCCTCATGTAAGCTGCTCCGAGTCCCCTTGGGGAGATGGTGGCGGGGTATAAATAAAGTATTATTATTATTATTATTATTATTATTATTATTATTTTATTATAGGTCTCTGTGAACATCCTCCTGATCAATGGAAAATGACATAACATGGGGCGGTCAACATCACTGCATTACCTCATTATATCCCTGAGTATGAGCATTTAAAAAAAATCTCACTGCAGTTGGAATTTGCTGTCTGGGATCTTTTACATGCCAGAACCAACGAAAGCATGATAGAGATGGCTGATCAAATGAATTTTTGCAAAGACTGTGCTCAGAGAATTCAGGGATGTGTTCCAGAATTTTCTGGCTGCCAGATTTCAGTAGCAGTGGGTGAAGTGCATGCATACGCTTGGTTTGAACTCAAAGGGAAGAAAACAGCCCAGGGTTTTTCCAAGGAATGAGAAGCAATTGTGACATTGTGATCCGGCGAACGTCCAAATTCAGTCTTAAGCTTGATCACCCTTAATAGGAAACTGTTCCAATAGCAACTTGTGTGGTTGCCTTAATGGGCCAGGACTGCAAAATTGTCCTTACTGAAGTGTGGATGACACCATAGATATTTGGATTTCCCCACTCTCCTGCCTGTTTGCAAACTGGCTTCTGGTTTCAGTGAGTACCTGTTGTGATAGAGTCTGCTAGCAATGATAGTACTACTGGTAGTATTAGGAGAAGCAGGAAAACTACTCGCGAGCAAGACTCTGTCGAAGAGCAACAGAGGAAAAGAATCCGGGAGATACTTAGTGAGCCAACGGATGAGGATTCTTTTGAAGGTTTTGATGCGGATGATATGCTGGATGATGGGATATCAGACTCTGGGTCTGATGGAATGAATTGAACAAGGGTTCAAGAGATTTGGGATATTTGTGCTGAACCCACAAGCAGTGGCACTTTTGAAGGTTGGAATAGTGGAGACACGGATGGGTCTTGGGCATCTTCAGGATTAGACCAGAGATGGACTAATTGGAGGAGTGGTGGAAAGGCCACAGCTGGGGATGGGTCGGGTCAGATTAGGGGCGACTCCAGTTCAGATGAGGAACTGCAACAACAAGGTGCAGCTGGGGCAGGGGCGCTGGCTGAGTCAAACTCTGAGGATGAGTTGTAGATAAAATGGGTGCTTTTGCAATTGTAACTTTGCAATCGGCAAGGCGTTTGTTGGGCGTTTCCAGGATCGTTGTATGGCTGAAGACCGGTTTGGAAGAAGACATTGGAACGTAAGTTATGCTCTGGGTTTAAGCAGCAATGGGGGCTGGAACTGTGTGGGTTTCTGCTGAACTGCACTGTTTTGATATTTGCATTAGCTGTCGTATTGCCTCCGTTGCTTTGGCTTCTTGTGACATCCTTCGGATTGGGACCAGACGTTGTTGCTACTCATTCCCTTTTGGACTGGACTGGACTTCAACCATTGATGAAACTCTCCCTCCCACGACTTCGGCTGTGTTCCTAGTGTTGGCGTTACTCTCCTACCCATGACTTGGCTTTGGATATTGGTGTAGTGTTCTCCGTGGCGTGCTGGGGCTTGGTTTACGTAGCCCTGGCAAGGCTGTTGCTCACTGGAGTGAGCTGCAAACATTGTTCAATAGTTTCTTGCTCCAGTCGGTTGACGGAGCAAGTCTGAGCTGAATTTAAGCATTTTAAATTTAATCTGGATTATATCTCTGGATAATCCAGATTATATTCTGGTTTAGTTTTTTGTGTTTTTTTCTTTTGAGCTGTTTCACACTGAAGATTAAGTGTTTTATTTATTTATTTGGGGTTCTTTTACCCCGCCCTTCTGAGTCCCCTGCTGAAGGGAACTCAGGGCGGCTTACAGAGACAAGGCACAATTCGATGCCTGTAGTACAAAACAATCAAGACACAAAATTACACAGTTACACGATTACACTAATTCATGCATTATATCAATAAAATCAATAAAATCAATAAAAACCAACACAAACCCAATTCCTCTCTTACAAGGTCAGCGATCGCTAACTCATAGTTCTAATTTTCCGTTCCACTTCCTCAGTCCTGTTGTTCTTGTTCACCTGATTGTGTTATTTAATTGCCTGGTTGTCCAAAGGCCTGGTCCCATAACCACGTCTTCACCCTCCTCCTGAAGGAGAGGAGGGATGATGATGTCCTGATTTCCCCCGGGAGTGAGTTCCACAGGCGAGGGGCTACCACTGAGAAAGCCCTGTTCCTCGTCCCCACCAGCCTCACTTGTGAGAGTGGTGGGGTCGATACGTTCGGACAGATACACTGGACCAGAACCGTACCTTGCAGACTGATTTGGGGCTGTTTTGAGTTTGTTTGAGCAATAAACTTTATCTGAATTGGCTGGTGTCTGACCTTGACAGTACCCATTGGTGATGGCAGTATCTTGCATTTATTGAAATACTGGCCATCCGCCTCTATAAAGAAGGACTAAGTATATGCAGACTGTATCCAGACCATGCATTCTACTTTTATGGATGCCAAATGCTTCGATTTCTCATTAAAAAAATTGCAGGATTTTTTTCAAGCAGATTTTGCTACCACAAAATCATGCAGAAATCCTCCAAATCTAATAACACATGTTAAAAAACAACTTCATCTCACACCCTGTATTACCCCCAAGTACCTCCATTTTCCTCTGCAGTACCTCTCAAAAAGCCAGTATGATTTTCTGTCACCATTTTGAAGGGGGGGGGGGTATAGAAAGCAATATGTGACAGGAAAGGAATTGCATTTGCTCAACCCTGCTCCAAAAAATGTCAGGATTTTTAAATATATATATATATATATTTGTTATCTTGCTGGAGAGAAAGTAAAGACACTTTCAAGGTCTCATTCTTGTCCTGAGAATGCAACTGATTTGTGGGCGAAGATTACAAGGGCCTTTGGAAGCTTTTAAAGTTTCCTTAGAATATACCTATGACAGTTAAAGTGGAATCATAGTGTTATAATTGTGTAGTGTGACAGGACTCCTGCTTACTCTTTCTGTCGCTGTGGGCTGAATGGAACAATTGTGCTACAGTTTCCTATAAGAACTAAAATGTGTCCTCCTGCTGTAGTCAATTCACCACAGTGGGGTCTCTTGTCCTTTAAGCTCCTATTTCTATCTTCAGATCTTCTATACAAGATGACTCCAGGGACTCAAGGAAAATATTCCCTGAATTTAGATTGGAATAGCACTGCCCACAGCCTGGACTTGACATCAAAAATACATATTATAATGGTTGGGTTGATGGCATCTATTGTTTTTCCGATGGACCAATACTGATGGGAAAAGGAAAATGGCAGCTATTTCTGCCTTTGTAGGTCCTAGCCATGGGAAATCCACTCACTCTGTAGAATTACTCTGAACTATGTGCACAAAGTCGAATGAAAATGAATGTTCTCCCTGAAATAATGGAGATGCAAACCAGAGCTGTGAATGCAAGGATTATTGTTATGTTTGTTTTATGAAATCTAAGCCAAAGCTGGATCAGAAGTGATTATCGGTGTCAAAGCGACTGAGAGAAAAGGGAAAACTGCCGCTAAGAATTCAAGGACTGTGAGTTCTACAGATTAGTTTTATTTTTCTGTGGCACAATGTCTGCTACAAAGCACTATACTAATTATAGTATATGTGTAAAACAAATCAAAAGCAATCAGAACACTTACTTGTGTATGGGAAGGGGATAAAAAAGAACAAAACCAGACGTGTATTGTTTTAGCAGATAAGAAAAAAATGTTGAGATGTCAAGTTCGGTCAAAATTAACTTAAAAATTTGCTCTCTTGAACAGAACTTTCCAAACTCTGTGCTGTGCTGCAATGTGTTGGCATGTAGTACAAACGTAATGAGAAATGACAAAAATCTTGGAAATGTGTGTTATTTTCTTACAAATCATATATTTTCAAAAATGAAAAGTTTTCATGAGATATATTGTACCCCCATACATTTCATTATTACAAGGGTTGAATGAAAAGTAATGCCTCTACCTTCGTAACTCCTCAACTGATAGCAGTATTGGTATGTGGCAGGTACTGGCTTGTTCAGTAGATGCTCCTCTACAGTTCCATTTTGGTGGGAAGCCTTAGCATTGTACAGTTGTACAGTTATACAGTTATACAGTTGTATAGCATTGTACAGGCTTCCTGTGCTGCTTTTGAAACAATGGAAAGAAGCCGGGTGGCGGACATTGTGGGATGAAGGCAGCTGTAAGGCAATGCGACAGGTTCTCCATGCCCCCTGATGTGTGGTGAATCCATATGTCAATGTGATAAGGTCCTTGATCCTATTAGATAATATACTGGTAGTAACTTTGGTGACTCTGGTCCCATCTACACTGACCATTTAATGCAGTTTGAAGCCAGCTTCAAACTGTGTGGGGTTTTTTTGTCCTGTCAGGAGTGACTTGAGAAACTGCAAGTTGTTTCTGGTATGAGAGAATTGGCCGTCTGCAAGGATGTTGCCCAGGGGACGCCTGGATGATTTTTGATGTTTTTATCATCCTTGTGGGAGGCTTCTCTCATGTCCCCACATGAGGAGCTGGAGCTGATAGAAGGAACTCATTTGCCTCTCCCCGGATTTGAACCTGTGCCCTTTTGGTCTTCAGTCCTGCCGGCACAGGGGTTTAACCCACTGTGCCACCGGGGGCTCCTCAAACTGTGGTGATCAGACAACAAACTTCCAAAAAAGTGCACAAAAGACAGTCCTTAATATGCATCAGTGCTCTGTGGTTTGTGAAATTACCACTCAGGTCCCAAACTCTTTCCAGGATTTCCTATGGAATCATCTGCAGAGTGAAACCACTTTCTTCAGTACCAGTTTGCAACTGCATCAAATTATCTGTGTAGATTGGACCTTTGTGACCAAGAGTGTGGCTAAGCAAAACCTTTAGAGAACCAACATAGTTGAGTGTTAGGTCTTTGGAGGACCAAGTCTGAAATCCCCAATGACCCATGCAACTACAGATTGAAATTGGGCAAATTGCAATCTTTCAGCCTCAAAGGAAGGCAATGGTAAATCTCTCAAAACAATATTGCAAAAAATAAAACAAAACAAAAACGCTAGGAAAGGATTGCCATGTCAAAGTTGACTTGAAGGCACATATTAATAAATAGATATACATGTCCATGCTTACAGGGTTTAACTTCCCGCTTTGCCATAGAAACCACAAGGTGATCTTGGATGAGTTGCTTTCAGCTCTTGGAAATCCCTGTTATACATTTGCCTTTGGGTTGCCGTAAGTCAGAAATGTCTTGAAGGTACACAACAACAGCGATACCTATGAGTCAGTCTTGGATGTTTTGAATATCTTATTCTTTGTTCCCAATAACCTCTTTCTTGGATAGACCCACTCTGCCACCAGCTACTGTTGTTAGAAAGATCAAGTTGCTGTAGGCAAAAGGGATGGGATGTGGGAGGCAGAGGAGAGATGTTGTAACAAGGACATGTTTAAAGATGGATTGTTTTACTTGAGGCTGAAGATTTTATACCATTTAAAAGAAAAGAATAAAGTCTTCTAGCTAAATGTGTGCATTTTGTTCAGGTGTATTGGATTTGGGGATTAAGGTAGAAGTTATTACTTTTTTGCTGATGTCCTATGGCTAAGACAAAAAGGCCCAAATAATCTGATTTCTGCATAAAACATTTAATATAGCCCCCTTTCCACAGTAGCTTTGGGGGCAGTACAGAACATTTAAAATAAAATGCGGTTATTAGGTTGCATCCAGAATAAAGGTGCAATTCTTTTTACATTTCCCTGAAAGTAAGTTCCATTCAGCATGGAATACTTCTGCATATACCTAGATGGAATTTTCTTGCAATTTAATTGAAGTTAGATCCAAATGCAACCGAAATCAGAGGGACAAATTCATCATTACTTGTGTCGAATTGATTTCAATAGGGATTAAATCCAATTAACATTGCTCGGATGAGGCCCATCATAATTCTGTAAAGAAAATGCCACCTTTCCTTGATAAACTAAACAGCTAAATGAAGAAAATGCAAGGAAACATCTCCCACCACCCATCAGGTTAGCAAAATTCAGTGAGGTATCTGACACATTTATTGCAGGAAATTAGTGGTGATCCCAAAAGATCATGTTGAAAGATACATGGCTGTAATTCAGAAAGGAGGAGGTGACAGTGTTGTAGTTGAGTGTCCTAGTAACGTTACCACTGATGATAGGAGTAGTAGAGGAGGAAAAAGAGGTGCTCAGAGTTTGGATGAGGAGCAACAAACAAAGAGAGTTAGGGAGAATTCATGTCTCCTACAGACGATGACTCATTTGAGGGTTTCTCAGAAGGAGAAATGGAGGAGGAAGGAGATGAAATCAGGGGTGTAAAACGGATTACTCAGGAGCAGGAGTCTAACGAAGAGCGTCAGAGGAAACAGATCCATGATATACTTACTGCTTCAACTGAAGAAGAAGATTTTATGGGCTTCACTGGAAATGATGGGTCTGAGAGTAGTGACGAGGAGGAGGATGGGTTGGACTCGACTCATGTGCAAGAAGTTAGAGATGTGTGTACACAACCTACATCCAGCGATACTTTTGAGGGGTTTTTCTGGGGACTGGCAATCTGGTGATACATGGGGAGACCTAAGTCTTGATAAGAGATGGAAAAGCTGGCGAGAGGGACGTTGGCGTTCAGCTGTGGAGGCTAGAGCAGCTGATAGCGATGAGGAAAGGGCTCATAATGAGTTGTAAGATAAATGTAGGCACTGGAATAATGGGACTTTGCAGGAGGCAAAGTATTGGATTTGTGCCTGGGTCTTTGTCGCTGCCGTTTCTCTTGTTGGGTCCTGGAACTACAGGTTGCTGCTTTTTCTGTGTATCGACTGGCTTTGGATTCCTTTAAGTGCTGACTTCCCCTCTTATGACTTCAGATTGCCTGGACAATGATGCTGCTTTTTGGACTCTAATATCTTTGACTTTGGACTGTTTCTGGACTACGGCTTTGTGTTCTTCCACCTTGTTTACCTTGAACTCTGTGACTTTAGAGCGTTTTGCTCAACCTTTTGTTTATCCCAGATTATATGCCGTTTAATCCGGATTATTTGCCAAGTTAAGTTTTTGTCTTGCAATCTGCTTGAAACCTTTTTGTTTTGGCCAGGGATACTGAAGTAAGTGTCCCTGAGTCCTTTTTGTTGCCTTAATAAACTTTGTTTGGACCTTATCCCTGTGTCTGGCTCTTTAAAGGATTCTGACAGACAGATTTTGTTTTTCCAATGGGAAACAATAACTATTGCAACAGCTCCTTTGTGGAACAGGGAATAGTGACTATAATAGACATTAAGTTATATTGTCGTCCCCCCCCCCCTTTGACAGCAAAAGAAATCTGAATGAAACTACTCAGTAAATTTCTTAGTTAATGCATAGAAGGTGATCTAACATAGTTATTGTTTAATAGACTTTTTTGATAAATTATAACCTTCTACAAAATAAGTCATATGGAAATGAGTGTTAGTACAGTGAGGCAGAGAGCAGGGTTTGTTTGTGATACAACAACTGCCCCACCTGGAATCCAATCCCTTTCTTTTTTTTTAATGGTTAACCGGTGCATCGACATTTCCCTACATATCTTATTTAGCACTTAACTAGTTTCTTACAGAGACTGGGAATGGCTATTATTGGTTGAGTCTCCTTTTTAACTTGTCTTAGACTACTTCCAGACAGCAATTTATTTTGAGAGAAAACGGGTCTGCATGGGTACCTAAAAGAAGTGGGCTTTTCATGCATTGTTCCCATTGTAGCCCAGTAACAATCACGCTACAATGGGGACAACCCAAATCTTCCCCTAAAACTTTTGAAATAACATAAAAACTTACCAGGCCACCATTATGTGTCTCTGGAGTTTCCTGGTGCTTACGAATATTGCACCAGGAAGCGAGGAGGAGGAGCAATTTCCCACCTCCAAGTCCCTTAACAAGGAATGGGGACGAGGGAGAGGGCCTTTTCGGTGGTGGCCCCTCGACTCTGGAACTCACTCCCTAAAGACATCAGACAGGCCCCAACCCTGGCAGTCTTCAGGAGGAGCTTGAAGACGTGGTTGTTCCAGTGTGCCTTCCCGGAATAATGAATCCCATAGCACTTTGTCCTCCAAAGCACTTTACATTTTCCTGAGTCTTCTTGTATGCCCTCCACAAACACTAGTATCACCTTTCGCTTATGGCCCAGCGTTATTTCCAATTTTAACTCTACATTTGGCCTTCCCACTGTTTTAATTATGTGTTGCTTTTTAAATAATGTTGTGTATTTTATTGTCTATGTTTTTAATTGCTTGTATCGATGTTTTATTGCTTTTGTTTTTGTGTTGGGCTCGGCCTCATGTAAGCTGCACCGAGTCCCTTGGGGAGATGGTAGCGGGGTATAAATAAAGTTAATAAACAAATAATAATAATAATTAATAAATATTGTTATGTGCCAGGATGCTCCAGACAGGCATAATGGCAGCCTGTTAAGTTTTTATATTGTTTAAAAGATTTTAGGGGGGATTTGGGGAGGGGATGGGTTCTCTCCACTTCTCTGGGCCCACAGGGCCTGAAGAAGTGAATTGGGCTATGTGGATGGACCCCTGGGAAGTCCCAGGATCAGTCACCACGGGACCCATACGCCATTAGACCCGGGTCTTTCAGAAAGACCCGGGTCTAATGGAGTATCAAATTAATTTGGGACAAAGCAGGGGTTTTCTGCTTTGTCTCAGATTAATTTGGTTTTATCCAAGATTTAAAACCACAGGAGATTCTGCATCATGGGCCCTTAGTGTTCCTTTATTAAATGCTCTTTATTTTGACTGCATGAGACAATTTGCATGGTGTACCCATTCAGATTAGTTACCATTCCTTGTTAAGGGACTTGGAGGTGTAGGAGTATGGTGTATGACTCTAAAAGGTTGGGAAAGAGGAAGTGGGTCTTTGCACTCTTGAAATTTGTTCCATCCATCAATGGCCAGCAGCAGTGGAAATAGAGTGCTCTTTATGGTGGCAAGAAACGGCCAAAGGACTTCCATTCTTTGGATCTGGCCCTTGACTCTAGGTAGGGTTTCCCAAGAGAAGACTGAAAACTTTCAATGGCCCTTTAAATGTGTATTTATTTATTTATTTATTTGTTATTCAAACTTATATGCCTCCACTCCCCTGGGGCTCGGAGCAGCTTACAAGAACAGGCTAAAATCTAACACAATTTAAAAACAATTTAAAACAATTTAAAAACAGCAATATTAAAAGTCAAAGACCTGTCGAAACAGATATGTCTTACATGCCCTGCGGAAAGCTGATAAGTCCCGCAAGGCATGGACTTCAGGTGGCAGAGTATTCCAGAGTGATGGTGCCACTGCTGTAAAAGCTCTGTGTCTGGTTGCTGTTAGACACAAGGTCTTGACATTGGGAATTTCCAATAGATCTTGGTCCTCAGAATGGAGGAATCTCTGGGGTTGGTAGGGGGTGAGGCGGTCCCTCAGGTACATAGGCCCCAGACCATGCAAAGCCTTAAAGGTAAGTACCATCACTTTGAAAGTGATCCAGTACTCAATTGGTAACCAATGCAGCTGCCGTAAGATTGGTGTTATGTGGCATCTCATCGGAATTCCTGCAAGAAACCAAGCAGCTGCATTTTGTACCAACTTGAGCTTCTGGATCACCGACAGAGGAAGGCCAATGTAGAGGGCATTACAGTAGTCCAGTCTTCAGATGACCGTAGCCTGGATCACCATAGCTAGGTCGTCCCTGGACAGGTAGGGGGCCAGCCATCTAGCCTGTCGCAGATGAAAAAAGGCGGTTCTGCTAACGGCGGAGACCTGGGCCTCCATCATCAGCAGAGGGTCCAAAAGGACTCTCAGACTCTTTACCAACGATGACGGGCATAGTGCCTCGCCATCCAGGGTAGGCAGCTGGATATCCCCACTGCCCGATTGACCCAACCATAGGATCTCCGTCTTTGCTGGATTCACCCTCAACCTGCTGGCACGCAGCCATCCAGTAATGGTCTCGAGGCACTGATGGAAACAATCGGGTACAGAGTCCGGTCAGCCTCTGGGTGTTCACATTTAGCACTTCACTAGGTATTTGTTTGGGTTCTTTGACTGTTTGCAGTTAATAAAGAGCAATGTCTCTTCAACCTAACTGGTGCTGTCACATGCCTTCATTATGGACCCTGACGTGGCAAGGGGTATTAAGGAAGAGTGAGAGAGATGCTGACATTCAATAGTGATTTAATGTCATTTTAGCCACTGTCTCCTGCATAAAGAATTGACTTTCCTCATTTAGAATTAGTTTATGTATTTATTTCAATTAATTGCTATGTCTACTATTTTTGAGAGTGAACAATGGCTAAACACTAGAGAATCCATGAAATACATCAACATTTGCACTGGGCACTGAAGGACTCTCATGTGTGATGTTATGAGATGTCTACTTGTAATGCAATGAGATACCTACAAGTTGTCATGGGATTTTACCTAATTTATACCATAGTTTCAGTTTTAAGTTGGGTATAGAAGACTTAGGTGAAGCAAAATAAATTTTATTTTTAATTTGTTATATTTTTATTCAATGATTCCTCCAAGAAGTTTAGGAGGAACCATTTTCCCCTCAATATTAATCTTTGCAACAACTCCAAAAAGTTAGTTGAATGGAGAGATAGTGACTTGTCCAAGATATAGAAAGAGAGAGAGAGAAAACATTTATTCAATTCAAAATTGAAAAAAAAGGTGGAGAAAAATGGGTTTATGACAAAGAAAACACTGTTTCCTATTTGGAAGATAGATTTTTTTTGTAGTAAGCAAACAAGCAAATAAATAAATAACTTTCTGTATTTATCCATAGAATAATTCCTCCATAATATTTTGGGAATGTTCAAAAACAGAGAGAATATGGTGGAGAAACATTCATTTTCTCCTTAAGCAGAGAGAAAACAATAGTAATTATTCATCCTTGCACATGAGAATGAAATAGTAAAAATTCTACATCTCTGAGATTTCTAGCCAAATAGGGATTTGAAGCTGGGTCTCCCCATCCAGCTTGAAGGAGACTGTGAAATATCACATGGAGTAAAATCCAGTTCTCTGCGGGATATTCTCTGTAGGAAATACGAACACATAGTGTAAGATGGGTGCACTATGTAAAGCCAAGGATAGGTTTTTCTTGCTATGCAGAAAGTGACTGGAATTAGTCCAAAATACCTAGAGGACCAAAGTTAGAAATAAATGGCTCTAAACCACTGTGGAGGAATCTTTTTACCTTCTAGATGATTTATAGCAGAACTACCAATAGATCGACCCAGAATATCAATAGGAAGGGATTATGGGAACTGTTAACTAAAACATTTGGACAGCCAAATGTTCACAAGTCCTGTTCAGAACTATGATCAGGAGGCACACTTGTCTGTCACCTATAAGTGAACCATATGGATCTGTTTGAGAATTCATGTACTATATATACTATTCCTTATCATGGGTAAGTCACTCACAAAAAAACAGAAGGGGGAATGAAGCATCTAGGAAAAAGTGTACCTTCTACAAAAAATAATTAGAATTATAGGGTTTTTTCCAGTTTGGATATGTCCCCTGTAATGCATTGTTGCAGTAGAGTGTGTTGAGTAAGCTACAATTGGTAGGAGGGGAAAGAGAGCTGCTCAGGTGCTGGATCAAGAGCAGCAAAGGAAGCGAATTAGGGAGATATTCATGATACCCACAGATTCTGTATCATTTGAAGGTTTCTCAGATTCTGAAATGGAGGAGGAGGGAGATGAGGGCAGAGGCTTGAAATGGGCTACTCACAGGGGCGGCCCGTCCATTACGCGAAGTAAGCGGTGGCGGAATACTTTTTTTGCCAGGGGGCGCTGTTCTGCTAGCCGGGCACCGGAGTCTCCTTAGGCCACGCCTCCTCCTGCAGGCCCCATGCGCCCTCAACAGCGTGTAAGAGAGAGAGGCAGGGAAGGGAAGGGAAGAGAGGAGAGAAAGAGCCTAGCTGCAGGCCTCCTTGCACCTGGAGGGCTTCCCTCTCACCTAATGGGCAGGGCCTGCGTTTCTCCATTAGCAGCAGGCTGTGCCTCCCCCCACCCCGGCCCTCCGTGCTTGACTCTCCTACACATGTGTCGAGGCCTCCTGGCGCCATGCGGCTGCCTTCCCTCCCTTCCTGCGTGCATGCTCCCAAGGCCTCTTCTCCCACTCGCTCTTCTTGGGCCCTCCAGCCAGGAAGGGAAGGCAGCCGCAAGGAGCCTGGAGGCCTCGCCACATGTGCAGGAGAAAGAGAGAAGCAGGGAGGGTCCTGGGAGAGAGAGAGAGAGGATTGAGGGCGGGAAGCACAGCCTTCTAATGGAGAAGCGCAGGCCCCGCCCACTAGGCGAGAGGGAAGCCCTCCCTCCATGTGCTGCCAGGAGGGAGGCAGCCAGCCAGCCAGCCAGGCTCTTTCGCTTTCCCTTTGCTTCCCTGCAGCTGAGCCTGGACCCCTCTCAGGGCAGCAAGGAGGCCTCGTCAAAAGGTACTGCAAATGTCATCTTTTGTACATGCCTCCCCCAAACCCCTCTAGTATTTGGTAATAATGGAAGTCCTATATGCCAAGCTTGGTTCAATTCTATTGTTGGTGGAGCTCAGAATGTTCTTTGGTGCTTGGTAAACTGCAATTCTCAAATGTCAGGGTCTATTTTTCCCAACCCCCTCTCCAGTATTTTCTGTTAGTCATGGAAGTCCTGTATGCCAAGTTTGGTTCAGTTCTATTATTGGTGGAGTTCAGAATGCTCTTTGGTGCTTGGTGAAGCATTCTCACCTGATGTTTCACCCACATCTATGGCAGGCATCCTCAAGAGGCTGTGAGGTCTGTTTGTAACTAGGCAAGTGGGGTTTGTATATCTGTGGAATGTCCAGGGTGGGAAAAAGAACTCATGTCTGCTTGAGGTAAGTGTGAATGTTGCAATTGGTCATCTTGATGAGCATTTAATGGCCTTGCAGCTTCGAAGCCGAGCTAGTTGCTGCCCAGGAATCCTTTGTTGGGAGCGGTTAACTGGCCCTAATTGCTTCATGTCAGGAATTCCCCCCCCCCTTTTTTTAGTGTTGCTCTTTATTTATTGTTCTGATTTTAGAGGGTTATTTTAGAGGGTACTGGTAGCCAGATTTTGTTCCTCTGAGGTTGCCTGCCATAGATGTGGGGAAAATGTCAGGAGAGAATGCTTCTGGAACATGGCCATACAGCCCAGAAAACTCACAGCAACTCAGTGATTCTGGCCATGAAAGCCTACCACAACACATTATTATGTTTATTTATACCCTGCTTTTTCTCTCCCCACGAAGACTCAAGTTGGCTTAGATTAAAAACATTTCAGTACAGTTTAAAATCCACAAATATGCAAACATTAAAATGGAATTAAATATCATTGGTATTTTAAAAATTCAGTTAAAATCCATAAAAAACATATCCAAAACTAAAAACTGCAGCAGACCCTGACTTGATCTTTAAAACCTTTTAAAGCCTACATTAGATTACCAAATGTAATGTCCCTTTATACACACTGCTTTATATTAATTTCCCCAGTATTCCTTTATCTGATTTGTCATCAACACACTTAATGGACTGCAGGTTTTCTGTTTATCCTGGATTATCTGGCAGAGTGGACTCATATGATCCAGTTTAAAGCTGAAAACCTGGGATTTATTTATTTGTCAGAACAACCAGTCAAATTATGTTACATTTCTAACAGAACAAAGCAAAACAAGCAGATTACAAAATTTGTGAGTATGGTAGTTGATTAAATGTCCTTTGATCAGTATCTGGCCACTTGGAGTGCTTCTGGTGTTGCTGCAAGAAGGTCCTCCCTTGTGCATGTGGCAGGGCTCAGGGTGCATTGCAGCAGGTGGTCAGTGGTTTGCTCTTCTCCACACTCGCACGTCGAGGATTCCACTTTGCGGCCCCATTTCTGAAGGTTGGCTCTGCATCTCGTGGTGCCAGAGCGCAGTCTGTTCAGCGCCTTCCAAGTCGCCCAGTCCTCTGTGTGCCCAGGGGGGAGTCTCTCATCTGGTATCAGCCATGGGCTGAGGTGCTGGGTTTGAGCCTGCCACTTTTGGACTCTCGCTTGCTGAGGTGTTCCAGCGAGTGTCTCTGTAGATCTTAGAAAACTATTTCTAGATTTAAGTCGTTGACGTGCTGGCTGATACCCAAACAAGGGATGAGCTGGAGATGTCTCTGCCTTGGTCCTTTCACTATTGGCCGCCACTTCCCGGCGGATGTCAGGTGGCGCAATACCGGCTAGACAGTGTAATTTTTCCAGTGGTGTAGGGCGTAAACACCCTGTGATAATGCGGCATAGGGCCTGTCTGGAAGGGCTCCATGGCTTCACATGCCACCTGTTTCTCCAAGGCCAAAGCAGTGGCAGTTGGATGGAAGGAGGGCTCTTCATCTGCTTCTGGGTCAAACACATGCAAGAGCAAACTTCAGCCCTCCAGGTGTTTCGGACTTCAACTCCCACAATACCTAACAGCCGGTCTAGCAGTTTGTAATGTAATACAGGTTGAGTATCCCTGATCCAAAGTGCTTTGAACTAGAAGTGTGTAAATCACTTTGAGTCCTCCTGAGGGTGAGAAAAGCGGTATACAAATACTGTAAATAAATAAATAAAATGTTTGGGATCATGGGATAGCTGTTTACATACACAATGACACATTTCAAAGATAGCACCCAAGATGAAACACAAAAGAGGCATGCACGAGGCCTCTTTTTCCTCGTGCCCGGCAATGCCGCTGCGCATCCCTCTCTCGGCATTAGGAAATGTGCGCCCTGCATCTCCCTCCTTCTCCATGCACTTCCTAACGCTGGGAGAAGGATGCACACTGGCGTTGTTGTCTCCCTTGGCCTGCAAGGAGGAGGAGGAGAGGAGGACAACGTGCGCACTTGTGAGGGAAGGATGGAGGGAGAGCATGCTCCCTGCATGAGGGTTCTTTTTCCGTGCGCCTGGTAATGCCGGCGCGTGTCCCTCTCCCGGAGTTGCAAAGCGTGTGGGGGAAGAGAATGCAAAGCGCATACCCAGGAGCCGATGGAGCACAGGGCCTCTTCTCCTGTGTGAAGAGGGGCAGCATTGCAAGTGCCTCTCCAGGCAGCTGTGCCATCACCCCTCTCAGGGCGGCAAGGAGGTTTCTTCATGAACGGAAGTGACTGAAGGTACTGCAAATCTAAATTATTGTACATGCTCCCCCAAAACCCCTCCAGTATCAGAGTCTATTTTCCCCAAATCCCTTCAGTATTTTGTGTTGGAACTACATCAACACTGACAAAGAAACAACAAGAAATACTATTTACCCACAAGCATTAAGAAATTACATATATTAGAAACCAACTTTCTTATTACTTTCTTTTCAAGATCACTAGACTGGATCACAGCAACGCATGGCAGGGGATGGCTAGTGTGTGTGTGTGTGTATGTATGGCTGGCATGGGCCAACTTCAGCCCTCCATGTGTTTTGGACTTCAATTCCCACAATTCCAAACAGCCAGTAGGAAGTCCTAAATACCTGGAGGGCCAAAATTTGTCCATGCCCCCATAGATAGATAGATAGATAGATAGATAGATAGATAGATAGATGGATGGATAGATAGTGATTGGTTTTGGGGGGGGGGGGCGCCAAAATACTGTTTGCTTACCATTGAAAATTACCTAGGGCCGCCTCTGGCTACTCAGGAGCAAGAGTCAGATGAAGAGAGAGAAAGGAAGCGGATCCGTGAAATACTAAATGCTCCAACTGAGGAGGAAGACTTCATGGGGTTCACGGGGAGTGATGGGACTGGGAGTGATGATGGGGAGGAGGATGGGTTAGATTGGACCCGTGTACAAGAGATCAGGGACATATGTACCCAACCCACATCAAATGAGGAGTTTGAAGGGTTTTCAGGAGACTGGCAACCTGGAAATACATGGGGTGATCTAAGTCTTGATAGACCCTGGAAAAGTTGGAGGGACGGGCAAGCAGCTGTGGAAGCAAAGGCACCCGAGAGTGATGAAGACAGGGTGGAGTCCAGCTCTACCTCTGATGAGGAGGTATAGGATAAAAGTAAGGTATCAAACTATTGGAACTTTGCAGTAGGCAAAGTGTTGTCTTGGGCTTGGGACTTTGTTGCTGCCATTATTCCCGCCTTGAGTCCTGGGACTGCAGATCACTGTGTTTCCGTGCTTCTACTGTCTGGAATCCTGTAAGTTCTGACTGCTATCTTCCTGCTGATTTTGGATTGTTTTTGGGATGACGACTTCGCGCTTTGGACTGCTACAGCTTCTTCTGGACGTGCCTTGACCCTGGACTGTTTCTAGACTACGTTTTTGCTTGCTCCTACCTTGTTTATTGATGTTTATTGGACTCTATTTTTGAAGCAGTTTGCTGATACTTTTTGTTATCCCAGATTATATTCCAGTATAATCCAGATTATATTCTAAGTTGTGTTTTTTTTTTTGCTTGGCTTTTTGCTACAGACTTTCAGTTTTTGCTAGCAACACTGAGTTAAGTGTTTCTAAGCTATTTTTGTTACTTTAATAAACTTTGTTGGACCTTTACCCTTGTGTTTGGCTCTATTAAGGCTTCTGGTTCACAACATGCATCAGGTATAAGAGCAAGGATGGGGAACTGAAAAGGGGAAGCTAGTATATGCCTTGAATTCTATCACAATATCTGACAGTATAGGAAGCAGAAGCAGATATAGGATTTTTATTTTTCAGTGGTGAGGTTGGAGAGGATGAATACAATGAGGCAGAAACCAACTTAGGTTTAATGTACAAGTAGATTTGTTTTTGTTATTACATGCCTTCATTTCAACCCTGCTATATGGCAATCCTAACATAGGATTTTATTGGCAAGATTGAATCAGATGAGGTCTTCCTTTTGAGTTTTAACAGAGTGGATTTGCCAGATGTTATCAAAAATCCCATCATACTTACCTTGAACAGCTTCCTAGGATGCTTCTACCCCATCTTCAGGATGGAGCCCCATGCTGGACATCACATGATAGGGTAAAAGCATCACTATACTCTGTCTTCCCAACATGGGAGGCTGTCCGTGTTGTGCGGGCTCCAATTGGCGAAGAAGTGCCATCCACTTGTGGCTGCATCTGAGCGCTACATACATTTTTTTTCATTTTCAGGTTTTTATTTGTCTTGTGAGGAGAAGGGAACAGCTGGGGCAAAGATGAAAATTAGGATAATAGTCATTTCAGAATTATAGTCAAACTACATAATTTGGATGCCATGGGCAGAAATTCCAATTTTCTCCATGTTCTGTCAAAAGATCTAGCACAGATTTAGAACTTTTTCATTGAGTGCAATCTGTGACTGGGTGAGGTTTGCTAAGTAAGTTACCATAAGCAGATAATTGATATTGCTGTTCAACATTGTCTCAAAGTCTTCCGGAAAAATTGTTGGAACTTGGTTAATGAGGTCCATCAGAATAGTGTTGTACGCAGTCATTTAACCAGACAATACATCTTCTGCATATTGCAGCACTGGACAAACTAATCACTCGGTTTGGGCTAAAGCAAGATTTCATAATGAGATCCATACCTATTCACTCTGTGTCATAGTAGGCATATTTCATGGTGAGGGGTGTGAACATTACTCCCATAGTTTTACCATTGCAGTACTGACATATGCTTTAATACTCATACACCCATTTTGTAGACTAGTATCCACAATGAGATGAATTGGATTATGTGCTTCCCAACTGTAATATCCATGAATCAGGACAGAGTGTTCTGTGATGTCATATCCTGTTGCATATCATCCCAGAATAATTTTACTTGGAGACACTTTCTTGTGCAGCTCATACATATTCTTGAGGGTGAGAAGGGCGGGGTAAAAATGCTGTAAATAGATAAATAAATAAATAATTCCATGTCAACTGCCACTTCATCTTCTGACTCATTGTGAGGGACGGAGAAACAGTTGGTGACATCCACTAAATTTTTGTCCATTGTGCCAAGGAGGGTGCCAATGACCCACTCCGCGCCCTCGTTGCACCGCTCGTAGCTGTCCACTATGGAGGCCAGCACCACCGAGTGCAGCCAGACTGCAGTCTACGGGGAAGGGCACAGCCAGCGGGGCTGGGGGAGTGGGAGTGGGGGCCAGGGTCAGAGGTGCTGCAGGTGGAGGGGCAGTCACCGGCAAAGGGGCCGATGAAGCAGCCGCTGGAGCCGTGGGCGAAGGCATCGCAGTGCCCTTGCTACATACATTTTTTGTAATTTTTGGGGTCCTTTTCCCAAAATGGGATGCTTATTTTAGTTCAATTAGTTTGCATTAGCTAATGAAGGGAATGTGTGCCAAGTTTGATCCAGATCCACCTAGCCATGCAGGAGCCTTTGTGGATCAAACACATATACACACACACTTTGACATGGATGGATGGATGAATAGATAGATAGATAGATAGATAGATAGTAGGCTTGGGCGGTTTCGTTCGTTAATTTCGTAATTTGTTATTAATTCGTATTTAAATTAGCTTAAATTATTGAGCCATGCAGGAATAGTGTGAGGAGTAAATTAGATTCGAAACATTTTTTTCAATTTATTTCGTAATTATTTTCACATGTCTGGTGCAAGTTTTATAGTTGTTGTTTGTTTTATCACACCAACAGTCAACAACAGAGGTAGAGGGAAGCTTCAGAAGTTCCCCCTGTCCCATTTGGAGGTTTTTTTAGCATATTGCGCAATCGCCTCTGCCATTAACGAATCGATTCGTAATTTTACGAAATTTCGGAATTATTAAAAAAAACGAAACGCAAGGGCCCCCTAAAAACAAAACGAGTTTAGAACCACATTTTTCCGTGGTTACCCAAGCCTAATAGATAGATACTAGAAGATAGATAGATAGATAGATAGATAGATAGATAGATAATGTACAGAACAACTCTGTCTTTTGGACAGCTCCTCTAAAATCAATTGTTCCAGAGCAGAACTTTTATATGGAGCTATACACGTATGTATAGTAGGTGTTTGCAGTAAGCATGCTTCCTATCCTATTTTGTAAAGCAGACCAAAGTTTTTCTTCCCCTGAATATACAAGCCAAAAGTTACCAACAGAGTAGGAGCCAGAGCTTTAACATAGTCAGTCTGTCTGAGGTTCATACAAAGAGATAAATCAAGATGTCCATCTGGCCAACTCAAGATAATAATTATAACAAAGTCAAAGTCAGATACCAGTGCCAGAGATATGAAGCAGAGTTTTGCAAGTCAGTGGTCAGCAACAAAAGGTCTGAGTTACAGCTGCTAGGTTTATAGTCCAGCCTCATCTCTCAGTTGCTCCTTAATTGCTAAGCATTTGTGATAAAGTGTCAGGACCTTCTAAGTCCCTCTCTTTCTTGTTGGCATTCCAGCAAGGTAGGTATCTCTGTGCTTTCCTCTTGAGGCTGCTAGAAACTGCTGCTCTCGAGTTCAGTTGCTTGAACTCCCAGCTCCAAGTTGGGTGGCTGCTGGAAACTGAACCTCTCAGGCTCAGTGGCTGGCACTTCTACCTGTGCTTCTTTTTTGCTGTCGGAGTCCTGACAGCAGGGCATGACACTTTCCTTGAAGAATGTATTTCATTACATAAAGGTATCACAATCTCATCTTTGATATTTAACATTTTGTTTCCCAGCTAAGGTAGAATGGATGAAGCAACTTGATAAATAAAAACTGACAGTTTGGGCAGGTGTTAGATCCTGATGGCAAGAAGTGCCATCTTAATGCATGGGCATGCTGACCAGTTGCCTGGGGGTCCCATGCTGATCTATGCACAGACCCGAATTTAACACTAATTTTCTGATTATCTGCTCCTGGTAACTCAGTAGAAGGAGAAAAATTACAACTTGTAGTGCAGAGTTGATGTGTCTGCATTCACAAGAGAATTTTTTATTGCTTACAATGTCATGAAAGCAGAATATTATAACAGATTCACAGGAGGCAATTAATGGCTGGGGACAACAATTTTTGATAGTGTGCATTTCCATTATCTGAAGCAGAACTTCTGCTGTTCGTGTTCTAAGAATTCTATTTGTGTGGCAAAAGGTTAGAGCAGGGATCCTCAAACTAAGGCCTTGGGGCCGGATACAGCCTGGGATGTCCACTTCACATAATATATCTTCAAACCAAGTGAGGGGAGGGGGAAAGATCCTTTCCTTTATATCTCTCCACTGCCACCAATTCAGGCCAGTAACTTATACCAGTTCTCTTCTGAAATCTGCTGGGACTCCTCTGGGTTTCTCTTTAAATCTTATTCAATGTTTTACGAAACAGTCTTCATACACAACTCCACATTGTTGTTGTTGTTCATTCGTTCAGTCGTCTCCGACTCTTCGTGACCTCATGGACCAGCCCACGCCAGAGCTCCCTGTCGGCCGTCACCACCCCCAGCTCCTTCAAGGTCAGTCCAGTCACTTCAAGGATGCCATCCATCCATCTTGCCCTTGGTCGGCCCCTCTTCCTTTTGCCTTCCACTTTCCCCAGCATCATTGTCTTCTCTAGGCTTTCCTGTCTCCTCATGATGTGGCCAAAGTACTTCAACTTTGTCTCTAGTATCTTTCCCTCCAGTGAGCATTCAGGCTTTATTTCCTGGAGGATGGACTGGTTGGATCTTCTCGCAGTCCAAGGCACTCTCAGCACTTTCCTCCAGCACCACAGCTCAAAAGCATCGATCTTCCTTCGCTCAGCCTTCCCTAAGGTCCAGCTCTCACATCCGTAGGTTACTACAGGGAATACCATGGCTTTGACTAGGCGGATCTTTGTTGCCAGTCTGATGTCTCTACTCTTGACTATTTTATCGAGACTGGACATTGCTCTCCTCCCAAGAAGTAAGCGTCTTCTGATTTCCTGGCCACAGTCTGCATCTGCAGCAATCTTTGCACCTAGAAATACAAAGTCTGTCACGGCCTCCACGGTTTCTCCCTCTATTTTCCAGTTGTCAATCATTCTTGTTGCCATAATCTTGGTTTTTTTGACGTTTAGCTGCAACCCAGCTTTTGCGCTTTCTTCTTTCACCTTGATTAGAAGGCTCCTCAGCTCCTCCTCGCTTTCGGCCATCAGAGTGGTGTCATCTGCATATCTGAGGTTGTTAATGTTTCTTCCAGCAATTTTCACCCCAGCTTTGCATTCCTCGAGCCCCGCACATCGCATGATGTGTTCTGCATACAAGTTAAAAAGGTTGGGTGAGAGGATGCAGCCAACTCCACATTAACTGAGTTTATTTATAGATGTCTTGTTGGTTACATTTGTATATTAGCATCTTAGTTGAATATAACATTGTTTCATAACAATTCTCATCCTTATGACTTTTTACGCATAGAAAGATTCACTTGTTAACCATATAATAGCAAACTCTCAACTGTTCTCTACTCACTATCCCGACTATTTCCTTAAATACTCTTACTTAACTTATTCTCTGACTTATATTAATGGACCCCTAACTTATCTTCATCTAACGGCTTTTCTTCCCTCTCTCTCTAACTGACTTCTTTTCTCTCTCCGAATGTTCAGGTTTTTTTTCCCCAACTGTCATCCTTAACTCCCTCCTTTTAAAAATTCTGGCATCTGCTCATTTAAATACGACCAATCAGACTCCCTTATGTAAATTATGTAAATTGGCTGGTCCCATTCCAACCCTGCAATATAGGCCATGTTCTAACATTAACTTTTACTTTTAAATTCTACCCCATAATTTTTATTTATTTATTTGGAAGTTTTCTATACCGGCCTTCTCACCTCAACGAGGGACTCAGATCGGTTTACAACATATATGCAAATACAGTAATATATAAGTACAACTAAGTGCAAGGTCATTACAGATTAAAATAGTACAATAAAGTACAATAAAAACATCACCATAACCAGTAGTTCACTACATACGCCCCTTCACTTAAGAAATATTGCTGGAGGTGAGTTTTTAATCTCATCGAAAGCAATATTACCAAACTATATTTCACAGAATAATTCCAAATTAAATTCACATTAAAATTATATACATAAGCATTCATATATTCATCATATTTCACAGGTACATATTTCTTAATAATTGCATGATTATCATACAATTTTTATACACATATACAAACATACCCTATATACTTTACACATTGTTACCTTTCTCTATCTGTTCACTCTCCTGCCTCTTATTCACTCATCTCTTCCTGGAATCCTGGATAGTGTATCTGCAATAACATTATCTTTCCCTTTTATGTGTACCACCTCAAATTGATAATCCTGTAACATTAAACTCCATCTTATCAGTTTGCTGTTAGTATTCTTCACCTGATTTAACCATCTCGGAGGAGAATGTTCAGTATATATCAAGAACTCCCTGCCCCAAATGTAAGGTTTTAACTTGCCAATAGCCCAAATTATGGCTAGACATTCCCTTTCAATTACTGTCAGATGTTGTTCTCTCTCTAACAAATACAATATAGTCTCAAGTCTCCATTTCCATCCATCTGACTTAATACCGCTCCTAATCCCGTTTTGGAACCAATACTACCGGGGATGACCATGGGCTCTCCGACGGCACAATTAATCCTAACTCTAACATTTCTTTAATCTCTTTAGAAACTATTTGAGCCTGTTCCCCTGTTACTCTATAGGTCATTTACTCAGCCCTCACTCAGGGTCAACCTAAGTCTGAAACGACTTGAAAGCACACAACAACAACAACAACAACAATCCTATCTCATCAGCCAAAAGCAGGCCCACACTTCCCATTGAAATACTGATAAGTTTATATTTGTTAAAATTGTTCTTCATTTTAATTATTGTATTGTTTTAAAGTGGGTTTTTTTGCACTACAAAGAAGATATGTGCAGTGTGCATAGAAATTCATTCATGTTTTTTCAAATTATAATCCAACCCTCCAACAGTTTGTGGGTCTGTGAACTGGCCCTCTGTTTAAAAAGTTTGAGGAACCCTGGGTTAGAGTGTAAGAAAACAAAGGTAGGACCAAGTACACTGCTTTGTCTAGTGGTCTTTAATACTGTTAATGCAGCCCTGCATCTTCTTTGATACTATAGCCCATCATCTTTTCCAGGGGTTGGGGAATATTATTTGTTTGTTTGTTTAGAGTTTTTATACCCTGGTCTTCTCAACCTCCAAGGAGGGACTCAGGCCGGCTAACAACACAAGATTCAATAAGAAAACATTATAAATCATCAATATAAAAACATTAAAATACAAATATACAATTCATACAGGTTATAGCAAAAATCAGTTCGTCCAAAAGAATCACAAATTTATCGCCATCCACCAGCAAGGTCAACAGTCATTGACTCAGTCATCACTCTGCGAATGCAGTATCCCAAAGCCATGTTTTTACCAGCTTTCTAAATGTCAGGAAGGAGGAGGCAGATCTAATCTACATTGGGAGGGAGTTCCAAAGCCGAGGGGCCACCACCGAAAAGGCCCTGTCCCCACCAAACGTGATTGTGAAGGCAGTGGGACCGAGAGCAGCCCCTCCGGAAGATCTTAATAACCTTGATGGTTCATAGGGGAGAATCCGTTTGGACAGGTAAATAGGGCCAGAACTGTTTAGGGATTTATAGGTCAACACCAGCACTTTGAATTGTGCTCGGAAGCTGATTGGCAGCCAGTGGAGCTGGCGCAACAGAGTAGTATGCTCCCTGTACCCTGCTCCTGTTAGTAATCTGACTGCCGCTCGTTGTACTAGTTGTAGCTTCCAGGCAGTCTTCAGAGGCAACCCAATGTAGAGAGCATTGCAGTAGTCTATACGGGATGTAACCAGAGCATGTACCACCGTGGCCAAGTCAGACTTCCCAAGGAACGAGCGCAGCTGGCGCACAAGTTTTAATTGTGCAAAAGCTCCCCTGACCACCGCCGAGACCTGGGGTTCCAGGCTCAGCGATGAGTCCAGGATCACTCCCAAGCTGCGAACCTGCGTCTTCAGGGGTAGCACAGACTGTAACCCTATGCCCTGTTTGGCCTTTCGACTGACCAGGAGTACCTCTGTCTTGTCTGGATTTAGTTTCAATCTGTTATTCAGCCTCCCATATATGTTGGCTTACAACACCCATCAGAGAAGCCTCCCACAAGGATGATAAAAACATCAAATCATCTGGGCATGCCCTGGGCAACGTCCTTGCAGTCGGCCAATTCTCTCTTTTTTTGTCGTGTCAGAAGCAACTGGCTCCTGACATGACAAAAAAAAAAAAAAAACCATCAGCCACAGGCCAAGTGAGGGTGCTGTGGTTGAAAATATCTGAAGAACCAGTGGTTCCCTGCTGCTCATCTATTCATTGTTAGACAAGGATTTAGGACCTGGGGGATTTAAGAATGATGTTTAGGTCTCTTCAAAAGCAAAGAACTAATAGTTCGCTTCATTAATTCAGTATGTGAGTTACAGACACAGACCATGACAAACTCAATAGACAAGTGTCTCTTTAGGCTTCCTCTTTGCTCATTAAACTTTCTCCCACATTACTTGAGTTTCATCAGTTAAATATTTATTTGACTAATTTATCAGTCAAACTGATCCAGCGTTCCAGTACTAAATGTTAATTACTTTTATAGCTTATAGCTTTCTCCCCACACTCTACCCTACAGGATTGGATGGAATCCATTATCATGAAGAAGATTTATTACACTTTGTCCTAAATCCAATAGTGTGCTAATGGATGTCCACTAGTCTTCTGGGATGTTTTTCTTCTCCATCCCACACACACACACACAAATGATTTTGGTATATTTGTAATAATAATAATAATAATAATAATAATAATAATAATAATATAACAACAACAACAACAACAACAACACTTTGTTTGTACCCCAGTACCATCTCCCCAAGGGACTCGGTGCGGCTTACATGAGGCAGAGCCCAAACACAACAATACAAGCAATAATAACAACAATACAAGCAATTAAAAACATAGACAATAAAATACACAACATTATCAATAAGACAACACACTATTAAAAACAGTGGGAAGGCCAAATGTAGAGTTAAAATTGGATATAATGCTGGGACATGTTATTTATTCATTTATTTATTTCATGCATTTCTACCCTGCCTTTCTCCCCCCTAAGGAGGACTCACACAAGCATCATATGATGATAACAGCATATAAACAATCAAAAATTACATTTAAAGCATTAAAAATCATTAAAAGCACATTATACAATTCATTAAACAATAAATTAAACATGCCAATTAAAACCAAATCCAAATCAGGGTAAATCCAATGTCACAGATATCCTAAGTTTCTTTCCAATTGCTGCTGTCCACTAATTGAACACCTGGTCCCAAAGCCAAATCTTCAATTGTCATCTAAAGGACAGGAGGGAGGTGGCCAACCTGATGTCCTTAGGGAGACAGTTCCACAGATGGGGGGGGACACTGCTGAGGAGGCCCTGTCTCTCATCCCTACCAACCACGTTTGCAAACATGGTGGGATTGAGAGCAGGGCCTCTCCTGATGATCTTAAGCTTCGTGATGGTTCCTAACAGGAGATACATTCAGACAGGTAATCTGGGCCAGAACTGTTTAGGGCTTTGAAGGTTAAAACCAGCACTTTGAATTGCACTTGGAAGCCGATCGGCAGCCAGTGGAGCTGGCGTAACAGAGGAGTTGTACACTCCCTGTACGCCACTCCAGTAAGTAATCTGACTGTTGGACTAATTGAAGATTCTGATAAGTCTTCAAAGGCAGCCCCATGTAGAGAGTGTTTATTGTAGTAGAGTGTGCTGAGCAAGCTACAACGAGTAGTAGAAGGGCAAAGAGGGCTGCTCAGGTGTTGGATCAAGAGCAGCAAAGGAAGCGAATTAGGGAAATATTCATGACACCTACAGTCACTCGAAGGGTTTAGAGATTCTGAGATGGAGGAGGAGGGAGAGGAAGGTAGAGGTTTGAAATGGGTTACTCGGGAGCAAGAGTCAGATGAGGAAAGGGAAAGGAAGCAGATCCGTGAAATACTTAATGCTCCAACTGAGGAAGAAGACTTCATGGGGTTCACGGGGAGTGATGGGACTGAGAGTGATAATGGAGAGGAGGATGGGCTAGACTGGACCCGTGTACAAGAGATCAGGGACATATGTACTCAACCCACCTCAAGTGAGGAGTTTGAAGGGTTCTCGGGAGACTGGCAACCTGGAAATACATGGGGTGATCTAAGTCTTGATAGACGCTGGAAAAGCTGGAGGGACGGGCAGTGGCGAGCAGCTATGGAAGCGAAGGCACCTGAGAGTGATGATGACAGGGTGGAGTCCAGCTCCACCTCTGATGAGGAGTTATAGGTAAAAAGTAAGGTATCAAACTATTGGAACTTTGCAGTAGGCAAAGTGTTGTATCGGGCTTGGGACTTTGTTGCTGCCATTACTCTCGCCTTGGGTCCTGGGACTGCAGATTGTTGTGCTTCCATGCTTCTACCGACTGGAATCCTGTAAATGCTGACTTCTACTCCTTGCTGACTTCTGATTGTTTTTGGACAACGACATTGTGTTTTGGACTTAACTTCTGCTTTTGGACGTGCCTCGACCTTGGACTGTTTCCTGAGTATGTTTTTGCTTGCTCCCACCTTGCTACTTTGTGTTTTATGGACTCTGTAATTTTGAAGCAGTTTGCTTAAAGTTTTTGTTATACCGGATTATATCTCTGTATAATCCAGATTATTCTCCAAGTTGCATTTTTTTGCTTAGCAGTTGCTACAGACTTTGTTTTATTGCTAGACTCACTGAATTCAAGGTTTTCTAAGCTATTTTTGTTTGTTAATGAACCTTGTCTGGACCTTTTACTTGTGTTTGGCTTTTTTAAGACTTCTGGTTCACGACAATGTTGCAGTAGGTTTTAATTATAAGTTGTAAGGAGTAAAAGTCATACACCTCTCTTGGGTCCACTGATTTATTTATTTATTTATTTATTTGGAGTGCTTCTACCCCGCCCTTCTCAACCCCCTAGGGGGGACTCAGGGCGGCTTACAAAAGGCACAATTCGATACCCAGCAATTCACAAAATATACAAAATATACAATTATACAATTATACAAAAATATACAATTTACAATTTAACATCAACAGTTATTACTAGTTAAAATAATCAAATCAATACAATAACAGCAATAAAATCATTTTGTGGTCAATGTTCGCTGATTTATAAATCCATAATCCATCCAGCATTGTCATTGTCCTTTCCTACTCTGGTCGTCATTGTCTTTTGTCCACCTGCCAGCTTACTTGAAGGCCTGGTCCCATATCCAGGTTTTTAACTTCCTTCTGAAAGAGAGGAGGGATGTTGATGACCTAATTTCCCCGGGGAGCGCATTCCACAGGCAAGGGGCCACCACCGAGAAGGCCCTGTCCCTCATCCCCACCAGTCTCACCTGTGATAAAGGTGGGGCTGAGAGCAGAGCCTCCCCGGAAGATCTTAAACTCCAAGGTGGGACGTAGAAGGAGATACGTTCAGACAGGTATGCTGTCTGAACATATTATCCATTGATTTACCCAGTAGAATTAACCATTGGATCACATGGAATAATTATGTGAGATAGGTTAGGATGAACAAGATGGCTGCCCCAAAGATTTTTTTCAGTAAGGGTCATAGTGCAGCAATTGAACCTTAGTTCATAGATGGAACTAAAGTTTCTATACAAAACCAGATGGACTGCAACCGCAATCAACATTTTAGGAAATCCACATCACACGTCTGATGAGGGAGTATACAGTATAGGAATAGTATGAGAATTTAACACAGAGCTGATTTTTCCGAAAGAAAGAAAAGCAATAACCCAAGGCCTTTTCCTCCACTCTCTGAAATACGTTTTTGAAGTGAGGCATACAGTGAAAGTTGGACTAATGTTTCTATTATCAAGCCTTCATTGCATCTATTATTGAAAGCAATGGTGTGTATGCTGAACTTGATGAAGAGCAGCCTTACATAGAAGAAAACAAAAATCCCTTGGGGAATATTCTTTGCATTCCTCCACTGATGGCTGGCTGGCTGGCTGCCACTTATGTGAATGCTTCCAGCAGAATTTAAAATATAACCCTCACTGTAAAAATAGGCTTTGCAGAATATCTTCATTTTTGAAACACTGAAGAGAACTCAGCATGAAAATCCTACATCAGTGGGTTTCACACTGGTGTGCCAGGGAATTCTGTGTTGCTTGGAACCTTGTTATGCACTTCCCCATGAGAAAAGCAGACAAACTTTCCTGACTGCCCATCTGGTTCCTTTCCTTATAGCAGTGGTTCTCCAGATGTGGGTCCCCAGATGTTTTGGCCTTCAACTCCCAAAAATCCTAACAGCTGATAAACTGTTTGGGATTTCTGGAAGTTGTAGGGCAAAACACCTGGGGACCCACGGGTTGAGATCCACTGCCTTATAGTAAGCAAATGAAGCCACTGTTCCCTGGCCAAATACAGGTGCTTCATACAAAAAGTTTCAATTTCATTCATGTAGAGGTCTAAAGACTTTGTAATTTTTAATGACCACAGTAAGAGAGGGCTTATCTACATATGGAAATAATAATAATAATAATAATAATAATAATAATACTTTATTTATATACCGCTCCATCTCCGCGAGGGGACTCAGAGCGGTTCCCAGGTAACATCACAAAACATACAAAGTAAAAAAACACAACATAATCATAAGATTAACAAAACAAAATATAAGCATAAAAATTGTCGCCATAACACACATATATTAAAAGTAATCCTGCCTCTTCAAGGCAATTTAAAAATTCAAAAGGCCAGGCCAAGATTTGTTAAAGCCCAAAAATTCTAGGGGGCCCGGGAATTAAGTGCAACGCTATGGCAGGCAATAATAATATTAGGTATGGATCTGTGGCTGTTCATTCCGGGGCCGATTAGAAGAAATGATCTGGGTAATTGGTAGGAAGAATAAGGCCGTATTCGACAATGTGTAGGGCTGAGTTAGAACGGGTCATTTTCAAAGGCTTGTTGAAAACACCAGGTCTTCAAGCTCTTGGGAGGGGGCCTGTCTTATTTCCCTTGGAAGGGCGTTACAGAGGCGGGGGGGGCACTACCGAGAAGGCCCTCTCTCTCATCCCCACCAACCGCACTTGAGACAGTAGTGAGACCAAGAGGAGGGCCTCCCTGGAAGATCTTAAAGCTCACACCGGTTCATAGAAGGAGATGCGATCGCAGAGATAGGTGGGGCCTGAACCGTTTAGGGCTTTATAGGTCATGACCTGTACCGTGAATTTGGCTTGGCAACTTATCGGCAGTCAATGAAGCTGTTTTAATAGGGGTGTTGTATACTCCCTATAGTTTGCTCCAGTAAGGAGCCTGGCTGTTGCCCATCGTACCAGTTCAAACTTCCGGGCCATCTTCAAGGGCAGCCCCATGCAGAGTGCATTGCAATAGTCCAGTTTGAATGTAACCAAGGTGTGGACCACCCTGGCCAAGTCGGACTTCACAAGGTATGGTTGCAGCTGGCACACAAGTTTAAATTCCCAGTTTCCCAGTGGTGAAACACCCTACTGGGGAAATTACCAACTGCTTTGACATCTTTCATAATTAAGAACTACTTTGTGAAAAATCTTTTTTTTAAAAAAAAAAACCCACAAAACAAAATAAACTTTGATGGGTTTTTAAAGAAAAAATAATGACTCTTGTCTGGAACACAATGTTTTTTTGATCAAAGCAATGTCTTGTATAGCTTTGGCTCAAAAAACACAGGATGAAAACTTATGGTACAGATTTGATGTCATGGTGGTCCCTTGCATTAAAACAAAAATTCTTAGTTTTCCATCATTTACTTTAGTCCTAATAGCTATGGAGAGAGCGGTGATACACAGCATGGAAGATTGGCTCCTGATCACTGGGAATTTTATGTTGCAGTTTTCCTGGCTTCTAAGATTTCACTATGTTGCCTTTGCACTTTAAAGTCTATCTTGATAACCACACATGGCTTGAAGGCACATGAATATTGCAGCTTTACTGAAGCTAAGCAGCAGTGCATCCAGACAGACGGTTCCTGGCATCAACACTCAAAATTGTGAAGCAATTCCACCATTCCATCCATAATAGATTTTGGATGGCAAAAAAAAAAAGATAGAGGAAGTGTAAGGAAAACACAAAAGGGTTACAAATGAAAGAAAGTATCATGCAAACCCTTCCCCTCCCTTGATAAAATTCTGCAAATGAAGGAGGGGAATTACAAGATGGAATAATAACAATAATAATAACAACAACTTTATTCTTGTACTCTGCCACCATCTTCCTGAAGGGACTCGGGGCAGATTACATGGAACAATGTCTACAAGAAAATAGACAAAACAATCCATTAAAACAAGGCACAATTAAAATAAAAAACATAACCAGATTTAAAAAATCAGTTAAGAACACAATTAAATACACTTGCAATATATCTCAATGGAGTTGTTGATAATATTTCATAATTTTGGATTTTAATTTTTGATAACAGGACTTTGGTATCCTCTGAGATTTGGCCCCAGGACCACCTGTGGACACCCAAATCCATGGATGATCAAGTCCCATTACATACAATGGCATAGTAAAATTGTATTCCTTATATTAAATTGAGTATTTTCAAGCCATGGATGGTTGAGTCCATGGATGCAGAATTTGTGGATGTAGACTGTATTTGCCACCTTTAACATCTTTTTGAGAGCAGTGGCTGGCTGTGATGAAAGTCCTAAGTTCAGGATCTCTCTGTAAATGACTTGGCTTCTTCTTTGATCAGAAAGTAGCCTTAATTGTTATTTCATTGTTGCTGCATGGATCTCTATCTCAACTGCCAACGGTTGATTTACCATAACCATTGGCTGAGGCCATGTCTTTCACTGCACTGACAGTTTTATTTCCCCTCCTGTTACAGAGCCAGTTATGAATCAAATTATGTTGTCTTCTTCTTCCACTTTCTGCTCTACTGACCCTTTCTTTTTCTTCTTTTCATTAGCCATTTTATAACTAAAGCATTACATCATTGTGAAATGGAGCCTACAGCTGTTATTTCAATTCCAGCTGTGTACATGGCTCTCAGAATTGGAGATCCTAGATATGTTGAACAGGAGATGTTCCATCCTCAAGGTTTACTCCCATTTACAAGTCTATATTTTTATTAAAATCACTTGTTTCTTTATGGACAGTCTCAAAAGAAGGCATTGCTGGTTGGAACCATGAAATAAATGGTTGCCTTTAAAGGAAGAAAAGTAGAGTTTCAGTTCCAGCACAAACAGACCCCCAGTCAGCACAATAATGTATATATATATATAATATACGAGGGGTATTTTTTAAGTAAGGTCCGTTTTGTTGTAAACACGTGTGCATACCACAACGAGCGCGTGCGTTGTGTACCGGCATGCCTCGGGAACAACTGTGCTCAGTTTCCGCTCTGTAGCTAACCTGTGCGGTTCTGTTCTGTGCTTTAAAAATGTTTAAGACTATCAACTCACCCTCCGCATGTGAGGTTTGCTCAGTGATACGGTTTTTGTCAGCAAGGAACCTGCCTGCTGCAGAAATTCATCGACAGATTTGTGAAGTGTATGGTGATACTGTTATGAGTGAAAGCAAAGTGCATAAGTGGGTACGACAATTCAAAGATGACTGTGACAACGTCCACAATGAGGACTGCTCTGGTTGCCCTTTTTTGATTACAGATGATTTGGTGACTTCAGTTGAAACGAGGATTTGTGAAGAGGGTATTTTAAAATTGGTTCAGAGGTATGATAAGTGTTTGAACAAACTTGGCAACTATGTCGAAAAATAGAGTGAAGTATGTACTTTCTGAAAATAAATTTACTTTTTTGAAATAAACTTTCGTTGTGTACTTATGTTCCAACGGACCTTACTTTAAAAATACCCCTCGTATATTTCCTACTATACCACTGCTAGTTTTGCTACACAATCCTATAAATAACGAAGACTACGGAAGTGGTTCACTGGACTGTGTGAACTGTTGTATAGACAAATTCTATCACTAATACTGCTGAGAAGGTATTAAATAAGGATCTACGAATTATAATAACCCAAGCACCATCTCAGCTTCATTGTATTTTTTTATTTATAAATGGACAACTTTATACTGCAAAATTTTCTTGCATATCCCACTTTATTCAGAACTTTAGTATCTGATCATTTTGTGACCCTATCACGCGGGGAGGTCAAGCCCCCCCCCCCATCACCAGTGCTGTTTCACCAGCAAGTGTGGTGATATGACAGGTGTGAAGAGTGACTCCATCACATGGGGTAAACACCACCCAAACTGGGGAGAAGTGTGTCAGCACAACATGGAAAGGCACCTCGGGTGTGGGTGGAGCCACAGCTGGGAGTCACACGATGTTGTGTGATGGCTGGCGTGGGCCTTCATCCCTGAAGAAGGCTCTAATCATCCTTGGACACTTATTTTCATCAATGAGATGAGGTCCTTTAAGAAAGTGATTGATGACATTTCCATCTCCTTTTTAAAAGATCCACGACAAGTGTGTCTGGATAATATTTTAGCCAGCTAAAATCTATATAAATAAAAATGTAATGTTCGTTTGTGGGATTAACAGAACTCAAAAACCAGTGACACCAAATTTGGACAGCATAGACTTAACAACCCAATGTATGTCCTTCACTCAAATTTTTTTGATTTTGTCATTTGGGAGTTGTAGTTGCTGGGATTTATAGTTCACCTACAATCAAAGAGGATTCTGAACTCCACCAATGATGGAATTGAACTAAACGTGGCATACAGGACTCCCATGACCAGCAGAAAACACTAGAAGAGTTTGGTGGGCATTGACCTTGAGTTTGGGAGTTGTAGTTCACCTACATCCAGAGAGCACTGTGGACTCAAACAATGATGGATCTGGATCATACTCAGAGGTGGCCCTAGGTAATTTTCTATGGTAAGCAAACAGTATTTTGCCCCCCCCCCCCAAACCAATCACTGATATATATATTCTGTTCGTCGGGGAAGTTCTGTGTGCCATATTTGGTTCAGTTCCATCATTGGTGGATTTCAGAATGCTCTTTGATTGTAGGTGAACTATACATCCCAGTAACTACAACTCACATATGTCAAGGTCTATTTCCCCCCAAGAGTGCCTCAAGAGCGCCCCTGGGCAAAATCAACTATACTGCAAATGCTTACTTTGCGTAATCGGTTGAGCCGCCCCTGAATATTCAATATGCCCAAATATGAACACAGATGGAGTTTGGGGGAAATAGACCTTAACATTTGGGATTTGTAGTTACTGGGATTTATAGTTCACCTACAATCAAAGAGCATTCTGAATCCCACAAATGACAGAATTGGGGTAAACTTCCCACACAGAACCCCCATAACCAACAGAAAATACTTAAGGCCATCCAGTCCAACTCCCTTCACCAGGGCAAGAAAACGTCAACAAAGCCCTCCTGACAAAGAGCCATCCAGCCATAGATATAAAGAGATATATATGATTCACACACACACACAGATATAGTACCATAGATTTGAAAGGGACCCCTAAAGAAGGACAATTCTATGTTGCATGTTCCAGAGTAGGCAAACCAGACAATCTCCACATGAACACTGACAAAGAAACAACAAGAAATACTGTTTATCCACAAGCGTAAAGAAAATACTTATATTAGAAACCAACACTTTCTCATTACTTTATTTTCCAGATCACCAGACTGGGCCACAGCAACGCATGGCAGGGGACAGCTAGTAGTTTATATACCTCTTGTTCTGAAACATAATACAGCGATACTTTTTGCAGCAGTTATGCCCATTGCTTCCTGCTTGTTGCAGAAAAAGTATCTCAAACTTGTAAACACAATAATTTTGACTTTAATTGACATAGACTTATAAGGATCCAGTACACTAAATACTGAAAAAGTTAATAAGTAAAGATGTTTGATGTATATTATACTGGGAATAAGGTAGAGGAGCTAGTAGCAGTTACTACTGACTCATTTGACAGCACTTAAAGACAGTGCTTGAGGCACTGCTTAACAAGACAAAGTGGAATATTTTTACAAGCCAAATCCTAAATTGAGGAGGCAGGAAACCTCTGTGGCTCCACTCAGCTCTTTTCAAGCCTGTCCATTTGCACAATCACAATCAGTGTGTATCATTCAGCATTAGAAACTTAAAGTGAAATAAGTGCCCCCTCCAAGTAATTAGTGATGTCTGGATACCTTCATTCAGAGTTCCAGTCATCCACCCGTGGCTGTTTCTGTCGCTGTTTATTTATTTATTTATTTACAGCTTTTATATTCTGCCCTTCTCACCCCGCAGGGGACTCAGGGCAGATTACAGTGTACACATATATGGCAAACATTCAATGCCAATTTTGACATACAAACGTATACAGACATAGACAGAGGCTATTTAACTTTTTCTGGCCACCAGGGGAGCTGTCGCTTTCATTATTATTATTATTATTATTATTATTACTTTATTTGTACCCCGCTAGCATCTCCCAAAGGACTTGATGCGGCTTACATAGGCCAAGGACTCAAAACACAATACAACAATACAATACCTAAAGCAAATTAAAAACAGTTAAGCAGTATGAACAACAACAATAAAACAATACATCAAGACACTATAAAACTGGGCCAGGCCAGAGTAATGGGTACAAGATTAAAAGTGCTGATGTGGCAGGAAATATGCAGGATTATAAGTAAGTGCAGTGTGCAGAATGCAGCAATCTTAATTCTACTAAAGTTCTACTAGGACTTGGTATTGGAGATTCCTAATCTGAGAAGGCACATCGGAATAGCCAAGTCTTCAAGTTCTTTCTGAAGACTGCCAATGTAGGGGCCTGTCTGAGATCTTTTGGGAGGGCATTCCAGAGTCGGGGAGCTGCCACAGAAAAGGCCCTGTCTCGAGTCCCCACCAAGCGTGCTTGTGATGCAGGCGGAATCACGAGCAGGGCCTCCCCAGATGACCGAAGTGATTGCGTGGGTTCGTTGTCCATCTGCAATGCTGATGACGCACTTCTGCATTCCCCGCATGCTTTCCCGCTGGAATGCTTTGCTGGAGTCTTCTTTATGGCCTCATAAATCAGTTAATTTAGCCTCCCCACACTTTAAGGTGGTACCTTATTTTCCTACTTGACAGATGCAACTGTCTTTCGGGTTGCAAAGGTCGACAACAGGCTACACGCAATTGGTTGGAAACCCACTCCAACCCGGGCTGGCTTCGAACTCATGACCTTTTTGGTCAGAGTGATCTTAATGCAGCTGACACTCAGCCTGCAGTGCCACAATTCCGGTTGTTGTTGTTGTTGTTGTTGTTGTTGTTGTTGTTGTTATTGTTGTTGTCTACCTTCAAATCATTTCTGAAGCTGAGAATGCATGACGTTCCAAAGGGCTTTCATGGCCAGGGGGGGAATCCAACGCTGGTCTCCAGAGTCGTAGTCTAACTTTCATACCCTGAGTTATGGTATTTAAATTCCACCTCAGTGAAATTTCTTCCTCTCTCACTGCCCCACCCCCTGCACACCACAATGTATTCTGTTTCTTTAGATTTGTGTCCAAATGGTCTCCCGGAGTTTTGTAAATAGAACAAATGATGCGCACATGTGTTAACCAACTCCAGTTCAAGAAATCTCCACACTAGCACGGTGATACTACTTTAACAATTCAAATCTGCTCTGTAGAATCTGAAGATTTCTAGTCTGATGAGGAACTTAGAATTCCCTGCTAGAATTCTCTTCCTGAACTACAATATTAACGCTTTCTAGTGGATTATTCTATTTCACATGAATAATGTTATACCTCCCAGTGGAGCCCCCAGTGGCACAATGGGTTAAACCCTTGTGCTGGCAGGACTCCTGACTGAAAGGTTTGAAGTTTGAATCCAGGGAGTGGGTTGAGCTCCCATCTGTTGACTCCAGCTTCTCAGTGGGGACATGAAAGAAGCTTCCCACATGATGGTAAAACATCAGCGCGTCCCATGGGCAACATTCTTGCAGACAACCAATTCTCTCACACCAGAAGCTACTTGGTTTCTCAAGTTGCTCCTGACACACAAAAAAAACCATCTTTGAAAGCATTTAGATACCAGTTTAGCTGCCATGCCTCTGCCCTATGGAATCCTCTGACTTATTATTTCTTAAAGTATCTATTGGCAATTCTCAACTGCTGGACAACTATAGAGCTTCCCCAGACTCATGATTCCATATGATGTAGCCATGGCATTTAAAGTGAACTTGAAGTGTTATAACTGTGTATTTATGAAAGACTCCAAAGTTCCTCACCAGAGTAAAAATCCCAAGATTCAATAGGACAGAATCATGGTAGCTAAAAGGGGTTCAAAGTACTATAGCAGTGTAAACAGATGCATCCTCAGTGCCATACATATATGAGTTCTACAAAATTGCTCACTCTATGGTCAGTTAACGCTTAATATCTTCCAGCTAAATGTGCAAGCTATCTCAGTGGAAAAACACTGTGCTTGAGGTGACATGACAGTTGTCTTTCTAGTGTTTGATTGGTGATGGCTCAATTGCACAGACAAATACAGTCATCAAGTGATTGCTATAAATGAGGATGAAGTGAGAAATGTCTCCAACTTAACAGAGCAGTCCTTCTGGTTTGAGGCCATCAATGATTCCTGGAATGCTTTCTTGTAGTCATTGAAATATTATTTTAAAAAATCTTCCTCCTCCTCCTCCTCCTCCTCCTCCTCTTCTAAAAGGCAGATTCGATTTATAATTAACTTCTCCCTTAAACATGCAAATAGGTTTACTGAATCATAGCGATGATGATGATTATTATTTCATTTCCTCTTGACAGGTTGTTTCATTCATCTTTTCCATAGTAAAAATTACATAATGTGTGGGCAATAGTCATGGATAGGTTCACGTCGGATAACTCATAATATAACTTCGTTAAAATTACCTCTTTGAAGTGATTTCTGAGGGGTTTTTTCAATACCAGAAGTTCCTTGTATTTTCAAAGCAATTTTCACCATTTTTGTTACGACTCAGGAAGTGAGTTGGAAGTGATGCAGTGTTTTTTTCTGCCCTCTAGCCTGCTGGGAGGCAAGCAGCTTGCATGCTGGGAGACTGCTTGCCTCCCATCCAATCAAGGGAGAAGTTTTGGGGAGGGGAGGGGGTTTCAGCGGCCATTGCTCTATATAAAAGCCAATGGGATTTTGGGCTGCATCATTCGGAGCCTAGTGTCTAGATCTAGGGAAGTAATGCTACCCCTCTATTCCGCTTTGGTTAGACTACACCTGGAATATTGTGTCCAATTCTGGGCACCACAATTCAAGAGAGATATTGACAAGCTGGAATGTGTCCAGAGTAGGGTGACCAAAATGATCAAGGGCCTGGAGAACAAGCTCTATGAGGAGTGGCTTAACGAGCTGGGCATGTTTAGCCTGAAGAAGAGAAGGCTGAGAGGAGATATGATAGCCATGTATAAATATGTGAGAAGAAGCCACAGGGAGGAGGGAGCAAGCTTGTTTTCTGCTTCCTTGGAGACTAGGACACGGAACAATGGCTTTAAACTACAAGAGAGGAGATTCCATCTGAACATGAGGAAGAACTTCCTGACTGTGAGAGCCGTTCAGCAGTGGAACTCACTGCCCCGGAGTGTGGTGGAGGCTCCTTCTTTGGAAGCTTTTAAACAGAGGCTGGATGGCCATCTGTCAGGGGTGATTTGAATGCAATATTCCTGCTTCTTGGCAGGGGGTTGGACTGGATGGCCCATGAGGTCTCTTCCAACTCTTTGATTCTATGATTCTAAAGGAGAGCACATGGCTGAGAGGCTCATTCTGAGCCTGGGAAGGGAAGGGGAAGGGAAGGGAGGTTGTGTCGTCGCTGTTGGTGTGGGGTTGGGGTGGAAGAAGAGCAGGGCAAGCAGAGAAGAAGGGCTGGGGGAAGGTCTGTTGCCTGCCTGGCTGCCTGCCTTGCCACTTGTGTTGTTGGGGTTTGGGACGGATGGATGCCACATGGGTATTGGGGTGTGTGGATGAGTGGCATGGGTGGAAAGAGTAGCACAGAGGAACCAAAGCACTCCAATGTTTTTAAAAGCCCCAGCATTGTTGCAGTTCTCTCTGGCCTCGGTGTTTCTTAGTTTGTTGTACATTGCCTCAAAAGAACTAGATCTCCCACCAATTCAAGCCCCTCTTGGAACACAAACTCTCTTTCCCAAAGTTGTGAAATCAGCTTCCAAGCTCAAAAGGTATCTGTGCTGTGAGATTGTTCTTTTCTTAGTTTGCTGTGTGTTGCCACAAAAGGCACTACAAATCCCATAAATTCAATCCTCTACTTCCCAAAGTTGTGAAATCAGCTTCCAAGGCCAAAAGGTCTCTGTGCTGTGATTGTTCTTTTCTTAGTTTGCTGTGCATTTCCACAAAAGACACTACAAATCTCATAAATTCAAGCTTCTCCTTCCCAAAGGGAGAGAGAATCCCCTGAAGTTTTCCAGTGCCATTTGCTGTTTTTTTGTGTATTGCATAATCGCATCCACCATTAACGAAGCGATTCAGAAATTTCAGAAAGTTCCTTTTTTTCGGAAAAATTCGGAATTTAATTCCAAATTGAACCACCAGTGCCCCCTATATCCAAACGAGTTTTGAACCAAATCAAATCAAATCAAATCATTTATTTCGGTCATTGACCAGCACAGAAAATAGTCACATTTTCATACAAGCTTGGTATGTTTGGTACATTAAAAATATAAATATAACGACTGAAGCACAATATGGGTGAGGGAGCGGAAGGGAAGGGGAAACAGGGTAAAAACATACAATGCCCAGATCCATCACCAAATTGTAGATTCAGAGAAGGAGATTACTGGACACACAGTTAACTTTTGGGACTAGACATTCCCTGACAGATTTTGTATGCTGCTGCACAGAACTTTGCAACATTGTAGGTTGTAGCTGAATTAATATCTGCAAGTAGCATGGAGGTATAAAATTGTCCTGAATGGCCTGCGTGCTTGTATAACAGAGGTAAGATAAGCCTGGCACGGATATCCCTGTAGAACGGGCACTGAAGGAGCACATGAGTTTTGAACCATTTTTTAATCAACCAAGCCTAGTGGGCAAAGGTGGCCTTTGAGAAGACAAAGACAGGGATTTAGTATGAAAAGGATTTATTTGCATGTAAAAACTGTCAGTAGCAAGTATTTCATAGAAAACACTTAAACACTAAAGCAAGACATCTTTAGTGAATGTAATTTAAAAGTGCAGAAGTATTTCAAAGTTTTGCCAACAGGAATGAGGAACTGTTACAAACGACTGTACAGAACTGAACTGTGCTTTGAAGGCCTGAAAGCTGTTGCACTTGAACCTACTTCTGAGTGACACCAGCTATGATTTCATAGTTGATAAGGAAATAGTCAAATTGGGGAGAGTAACATTTTATCTATTCACATTGCTTTGTCACCAAATTGTGCCTATTTCATAAAATAGGGGACCATCACAAATGGAAATGCCGTATTTCATCACATAGTAGTCACCATACCTGGGGGAAACCCCATAGATGCAAAAAATTACCTCACATAATAGTTGCAGAGGCCGTGGTAGCTCAGAAGATTAAACTGCAGAAAAACTTGCTGACCAGAAGGTTGACAATTTGAAGACGTGGGTTGGGGTGAGCTTTTGCTGTCCTAATTTCTGCCTAACTAGCAGTTTGAAAATATAATGTAAGTAGATCAATAGGACAGAAAGGTAAAAGGTGTCCTGCAGTCATGCTAGCAAAACATGACCAGGAGGGTCTATTGACAACAGGCTCTTTGGCATAAAAATGGAACAAGAGCACGTCCCCATGGCCAGAATTGTCTTTGTTTGTATATTGTATGTCATTGTTCACTGTACAAACAGTATCGAATGTTTCAGATGATCCAACGGGCGGCAGTCAGGTTGTTAACTGGGGCTCCTTACAGGGAGCGGTCATCCCTTCTGTTCAAGGAGCTCCACTGGCTGCCATTCATCTACCAGACCCAATTCAAGGTGCAGGTTCTTACCTACAAAGCCCTGAACGGATTGGTCTCACCTACCTGCGTGACCGCATCTCTTTATACGCACCTACACGATACCTTCGATCATCCGGAGAGGCCCTGCTCTCGATCCCACCAGCATCGCAGGCGTGATTGGTGGGGACGAGAGAGAGGGCCTTTTCAGTGGTGGCCCCTCGACTCTGGAACTCACTCCCTAAGGATATCAGGCAAGCACCAACTCTGGCAGTCTTCAGGAGGAGCTTGAAGACGTGGCTGTTCCAGTGTGCCTTCCCGGAATAATGATCCCATAGCACTTTGTCCTCCAAAGCACTTTACATTTCTTTAGGTCTCCTCGTATGCCCTTCCAGAAACACCACTATCACCTTTTCGTCCATGTCCCAGCATTATTTCCAATTTTAACTCTGCATTTGGCCTTCCCACTGATTTTAATTGTGTGTTGTCTTATTGATAATGTTGTATATTTTATTGTCTATGTTTTTATTGCTTGTATTGTTGTTATTATTGCTTGTATTGTTGTTACTATTGCTTGTATTGTTGTTATTATTGCTTGTATTGTTGTGTTTGGGCTCGGCCTCATGTAAGTCGCACCGAGTCCCTTGGGGAGATGGTAGCAGGGTACAAATAAAATGTTGTTATTGTTGTTATTATTATTATTATTATTATTATTATTATTATTATTATTATATTTACCTATATATGTGCATACTGTAATCCCACTCTGAGCACCCTCGATGAGATAGAGTATTATTATTGCACTCCTTTTTCCTGAAAAAAAAAAGGGGGGGGGAATGAGACTATTATGTGATTAATTATGGTATAAACAAATCAGATGCCATGTTTTGCAATGAGTATAAATACTTTCTTCTACTGCGAAATTACTGTGGAGTATAATTCCTTGAAATTTTGTTTCAAATACTCTTACCAGCTGAAATAAGGACAGGGCTCCAGTCCATTTACTGGTTGTGTAGAAGAGGAAATTTCAGCAAGTGTTGCTTGTTATGAAAACTGTGCCAGCTGCAGTTTCCTCTTCTATAAAATCACTATAGAAAAAAGAACCCTATTCTTAGTTCACTTGGCAACTTAGTTTTAAAAGAAAGAAATGTCATGGTAGATAAAGACCAAGCAGGTTGAAACAATGATATTCAAGACAACAAAGGGCAAAGGCATACTATGATTTTACAGTTCGATTTGATGCATATCTCCTCCGAAGTAGATGCCTCAAGTTCAATAAGAATTCCTGTCAAGTGGAGCATCTATGTAGAATTACAGTAACAAAAGCATTTAAAATGCTTCCTTCTTGCCAAGTAATCCTGGAGATTATCAGGGCAGCCTAAAACATTTTGCAGCCTGAGGCATGCAGCCAGTGGCACCTGCAACCCATCCAATTCTGTTCTGGTACAGCTGTACCAGGAGCTCCAATTTTGTTTGCTTTGCATTGAATTTTTGTTTACAGTCCTAAGTTTCAGGGACTCTGCAGATAGGTGGCTTCTTTGGACTGCAGTCATAGGGCAAGCCACCTGCCCATCATTGTTGAGTTTGGTCCCACCCCTTGCTCAGGGCAATTGTGTGTAAACTTCTGCTGTACAAAAGCTTCAACTTTTAAGAACTCCAGGGAAGCATCCCCACAGCTTTAAGAATTTCCAGGAAAACAGCCCTAAAGACCAAAGAACTCCAGCTGGAGAACATCTACTGCCTTGCTGGTAGGTCCACTCAGCGTTCGAGACGCAGTTCGACCCGGTAGTGGAGCCCACATCAGTAAGGGTTAGGTTATAGTCAGCCTGGGAGAAGTTAAAAAGGGGATTTTCCTTTAAAGTAAAGAAGAAGTTATTGAAGACAGTTGCCTGTCCTTCGTGGGCAAGATTAGGAATTCACCAGTTGCTTAAAAGCTTGGAATCATTTGCTTAACTTTACTGAAGACAAGAGAAGTTTCTGTTTGATTGTTCATTAATAAAAGACTTTGTTGTACTTCTCAAGCCATCTAAGGACTGTTTGCGATGGAAACCTCTGAGAACTTCTCTTTGGGCCCCCTGGCTTCCCATTGGGCAAAGGTTGCACGTCCTGTTTTAAAGACAATCATTTACAGGCCCAGCGCACGACAGAACAAATTCAGTGTGTGTATTTCCCCAAACCAGCTTAGTTATTTTGATGAATGATGTAAAAAAAAATCCCACAATCACTTCTTCCTCCCTTTTGCTATAAAAATAATAAACATAAATCAGTACCAACTTGCTGCCCTTTCCATGAGGTTCAAAAATTGCTGGCAGAGGCATCCCACTAATCGTAGGGCTGGCCTTGGGAAAAGCTGATTTGTTGGAGGAGAGGCTACAGATTTTAACGGAATTGTCAGCTTCTTGCCAAATCGTAATTTCCAGTACACATTAGGGGAAGCCATGGAAGAAAAACAAACCTAAAGGTGCAGCCTAGATGTGTCAAAGATTTTAAAATCAGTGCAATAGAACTGGCTGTGTGCCCAGTATTAGAAGCATTGTTTTGAACTGCTTCTAGTTAAAACTGGGAGAAAACACAAAGAATAAAGCCTGAACTGGCTCAGGTGGTAAATGACACAATTGATTGACTTTCCTGTCTCCACAGGTTAAACCCCTTCAGCCTACTATTCCAACACATTCCGGGATTGTAATGACTGTGAATTTTGCAGACTGCCGGCTTTGTGCAGTTGCAAAGCCCATTCGATACAGGTAGAACTTCTCATTTCACGTTTATTCTGAAAATGGAAATCTGGACGACGAGGATATCATGAGTGGCATGCTCTCAAATTTCTGAAACAGCTTTGCAAGAAGTGGAACGCCGATAAAATGGTACCGACCGCTCAAAAGTGAAATCTGCAAAAAAAAGGCTTATGCATTAATGTTGCTGCCTTGCCATATGTTTGGGGGAAAGGTGCTGGTATTCCACCGAGACACCGATTCCAATGGTTTCTTTATGTAATAACACATTAGGCTGACTTCCCTCTTGCACGCCAGTGATGGGATATCATGGCAAGTCAAGCATGTCTTTTCTATGCAAAAGGCTGGCAAATCAGTGTGTTGAATTTGGATGTTGCTCCAAGACAGTGTAAGAGTTCTTTGTTTATCAATATGTCTCCTGCATATGTCATCAGATGGGGACCCCTCCCCCCAGCATCAACTGCCGCTCTGGGCCAGAGTGAAGAGGGAGGGGGCAGAGGACAGTTCCACCTTGCCTCCTTTGGTATTCTAATAATAATATAATATAATATAATATAATATAATATAATATTTATAATTCAAACTTATATGGCGCCACTCCCCGGGGCTCGGAGCAGCTTACAAGAACAGGCTAAAATCTAACAGAATTTAAAAACAATTTAAAACAATTTAAAAACAACAATATCAGATATCAAAGGCCTGTCAAAACAGATATGTCTTACATGCCCTGAGGAAAGCTGATAGGTCCCGCAAGGCACGGACTTCAGGGGGCAGAGTATTCCAGAGTGATGGTGCCACTGCTGTAAGGGCTCTGCTTCTGGTTGCTGTTAGACGCAAGGTCTTGACATTGGGAATTTCCAACAAATCTTGGTCCTCAGAACGGAGGGATCTCTGGGGTTGGTAGGGGATGAGGCAGTCCCTCAGGTACATCAGCCCCAGACCATGCAAGGCCTTAAAGGTGAGTACCATCACTTTGAAAGTGATCCGGTGCTCAATTGGTAACCAATGCAGCTGACGTAAGATTGGTGTTATGTGGCATCTCATCAGAATTCCCACAAGAAGCCAAGCAGCTGCATTTTGTACCAACTTGAACTTCCGGATCACTGACAGAGGAAGGCCAATGTAGAGTGCATTACATTGGTCCAGTCTTGAGATGACCGTGGCCTGGATCACCATAGCTAAGTCATCCCTGGACAGGCAGGGGGCCAGCCTTCTAGCCTGTCGCAGATGAAAAAAGGCGGTTCTGCTAACGGCGGAGACCTGGGCCTCCATCATCAGCAGAGGGTCCAAAAGGACTCCCAGACTCTTTACCAATGATGACGGGCGTAGTGCCTCGCCATCCAGGGTAGGCAGCTGGATGTCCCCACTGCCCGGTTGACCCAGCCATAGGATCTCCGTCTTTGCTGGATTCACCCTCAACCTGCTGGCACGCAGCCATCCAGTAACAGCCTCGAGGCACTGATGACAATAATCGGGTACAGATGGTCTGCCCTCCATCCTCAGCACCAGCTGAGTGTCATCAGCATACTGGTAACACTCCAGCCCAAAACCTCAAACCAGCTGAGCAAGTGGTCGCATATAGATGTTAAACAACAGAGGGGAGAGAATGGCCCCCTGAGGAACCCCACAAGATAGAGGGGACCTCTCAGAGACCAGGCCTCCCCTCTCCACTCGCTGTCCACAGTTGTGAAGAAAGCCAATTTAAAGCTGTCCCCCTGATTCCAACAGCAGCAAGGTGGTGGGTCAAAATATTGTGGTCGACTGTGTCAAATGCTGCTGTGAGATCCAATAACACAAGCAGCGCTGACATGCCCTGGTCAATGTATTGTAGATACATATAATATTTATAATATAATACTACTAATAATATAATATTCTAATTATATATTTATATTACATGTAATATCACTAATAATATTACAATATAATGGTATAGTACAATATAGTAATATTTAATACTGACATTGTACTATGCTAATAATATAATATATTTTATTTATTTATTTATTTAAAACATTTATATTCTGCCCTTCTCACCCTGAAGGGGACTCAGGGCGGAGCATAGCATACACATGGCAAACATTCAATGCCGGGACACAAATTCACATTCACATACATAAATATTAAAAAAAAAACATTTATCAAAATATTAAAATACACCATTTAAAACCATCCTAGTCATCCGTGTCAAGACTAATTGGCCTGGTCATCTTTCCTATAGCCACTTTATTGCCCTGTCCCGAAAGCTTGGTCCCACAGCCAAGTTTTACCATCCTCCTATATATATCTTGTAAGCCACTCTGAGTCCCCTTCTCGGTGAGAAGGGCGGCATATAAATGTTGTGAATAAATAAATAAATAATAACTGTCAAATGCTGCCTGAGACCAGGGAGAAACTCATTAGTCCCAAGTACAGTACCTCCTATACTTACTTTGTATGGTAAGACTTTGTACAGTAAGATCATGAAAGAAATGTTATAAGCTTTATTGCTAATATCTGAAACTTCAGATACAAATGAACAACATTAAGTTAGGTTACTTCTAATCCCAGAATATCAAAGGATTAAGTTAGAGATGCTAGAGAATCCTAGAGAGTAGGCTTGTGCATTTCGGGTGAATCACTATCAGTTTCTGCTTACAGGATACTGGAAGCCCCCCATATCCATTTTCTAGTGCCTCCTGAAAACAGGCATGCTGCCGAATGAGCATTTTCATTCTGCATCCAAAAAACCCCAAAAAAACCCCAAACAACTCAGATATTTTCAGCCCTGGAAGCCTTTCCTATCTTCCCTTCAAGGAAACCTGGTGTCAACAAAGGGGTCAAGAAAGCATCCTATCCAGCCCATTATGGGGGAGAGCCTTTCCACAGGCTCCCTTTCCATATCCTTCATTAAGACCTGGACTTTAAAAAAGCATCAGAGTTAAGATACCACTCATACTGGTTTCTTTACCTTTTGTTTGTTGTGGAGATCGGCTTTAATGCTTCTTAAAGCTGTTTCTACTTTAGAGGAGACTACTCAACAGCACCAGCACACCATGTAGCTTTCCAAGAAGCATTTTAAGGAGGTCCAGGGAAGGAAGAGTGATGACCTGTAGCTCAGTAGCTCTATCCTCCCTGGATTACTTTAAAAATCCCCCCTGTTTTCAATACCTACAATCTCCTTTCTGCTTGCTGGTTTTGCTTCCTTAAAGCAAAACCTAGAGGAGAGGTAGACTTCTATTTTTGTTTGCTAAGATTACTATTATTGATTATAATTATTGTCTTTTAGAAGTTTTTCTGAAGGAGAGGAAGGGAAAGAGGGGGGGGGGGGGGAGCTAAAAGGATGACTCTCCAAGCCCACAAATGCATGCATGCAGAAACACCCTACCCAGAATCCCTCAGGTCCCCAACTCCCAGTCAGTCCCACTAAATAAAAATATTCAGGAAAATCAAGGAAAATCAAAAAGATTCAACTGTGATGCCAAATAGGGGAGAAGGAGCCAAGATCGGCTCCCACTTGTTTTCATGTTGGGCAGGTTTTCGTACCGGGAGGGCCCTTACCATTATTTGCTCCCAAAGTATCGAAGGTACAGAAGGAAATTGAGAAAATGGGGAGACGAAATCCGCACACATACCTACCAGAGAGTTGTCTTCTTTAGGAATTTGCTAGGTCATCCAATGCAAGTCTATGAGAACAAGGAAACTGCACCAATATACTTGCTTAGTGGGCTGAGCAAATTCCTAGATAGACAATTTTCCCCTGGATGTGGGTAATGAAACAGTGGATATAGAGATGTTACTATATTTACACATAGCTTTGTCCATGGGGATATCATATAGGGCAGAGCTTTCTTAGCACTGTCACCCCAGTGATGGAACTCCCTCCTGAGATGTACTTGTTCTCTACTTTTTTGTGTTTCAGGTTAAATGGATATGTTTGTACAAACTGTTGAGGAATAATGAAAGTGACAAATTTGTTTTAAACCACTGCTGTTTGTATTGTTTTAATGGTATTTGCTTGTATGTTTTTAGAAATGTGTAATGTGCAATTCTGTAATTTTTAGACACACACTCTTAGGCCTTTCTAATTTGAGATTTTCATTATATTTTATGCAAGAGAACTAGCCACCCTGTGTTCTTATGAGGAAGGGCATGCATAAATAAAATAAAACCCTTGACAATTTAAATCAATACGCTCATTACCAAACATAACCTCAACATGACCATTGTTTTGATATATGAAGTAACTGTGTGTTCACATACAGTTTAATAAGAGTTACCATTCACCATTAAAAGGATTTAAACAAATACTTTTTGTTCCCTATTTTGTTCCAGTGAACTTAAGGAGGCATGCATGGATGTCTCCCCTGCTTTATGACAACAATTCTGTGAGTTAAATCAGTCTGAAATAGTTTACATGAGCTTAAATCCAACCTAAGGGCCTTCCACACAGCCATATAACTCACAATATCTGCTTTTAACTGGGTTAGCTAACTCAGTTCAAAGCATATATTGTGGGATTTTATTCAGCTGTCTGGAAGGGGCATTAGAGGTAATTAATAGGCTTGTTTGATCAAAAAAAATGGTTCAAAACTCGTTTCGGATGTAGGGGTGCTGGTGGTTCGATTTGGAAGTCAATTCCGATTTTCGCAGAAAAAAAATGTTCAAAACTTTTTGAAACTTCTGAGACTTCCGAATCCTTCCTTAATGGTTTGAAAGTGTTATTTCCTGTTTCATTGGGTAGTCTCTACTTTGAAAGTAGTTGTTTTACTCCAAAAAGAGGGGAAGCAAATGGAGGAAATTCATCCAGTCTGGTTTAAAATGCTTCCCAGGCTCAAGACAAGAAGCAAGGGGAGAGGAAAGGCAGGAAATGCATCCAGTCTGGTTTAAAACACTTCCCAGGCACAAGACCAGAAGCAAGGGGAGAGGAAAAGCAGGAAATTCATCCAGTCTGGTTTAAAACACTTCCCAGGCACAAGACCAGAAGCAAGGGGAGAGAGAAGGCAGGAAATTCATCCAGTCTCATTTAAAATGCTTCCCAGGCTCGAGACCAGAAGCAAGGGGAGAGGAAAGGCAGGAAATCCATCCAGTCTTGTTAAAAACGCTTCCCAGGCTCGAGACCAGAAGCAAGGGGAGATGAAAGGCAGGAAATTAATCCAGTCTGGTTTAAAATGCTTCCCAGGTTCAAGACCAGAAGCAAGGGGAGAGGAAAGGCAGGAAATCCATCCAGTCTGGTTTAAAACACTTCCCAGGTAGGGCTGGGCGGTTTCGTTCGTTAATTTCATAATTCATTATGAATTCGTATTTAAATTAGCTTACGATCCGATATTGAGCCATGCAGGAATAGTGTGAGGAGTAAATTAGATTCGAAACAATTTTTTCAATTTATTTCGTTATTGTTTCATTATTATTTCGAAATTATTTCGTAATTTTTTCGTAATTTTTTCGTAATTATTTTCGCATGTCTGGTGCAAGTTTTATAGTTGTTGTTTGTTTTATCACACCAACAGTCAACAACAGAGGGAGAGGGAAGCTTCAGAAGTTCCCCCTGTCCCATTTGGAGAATTTTTTGGGCATATTGCGCAAACGTGTCCGCCATTAACGATTCGATTCGAAATTAACGAAATTTCATATACAACGAAATTTTGAAATCTCAAAATTTCGGAAGTATTTAGAATTTGGAAACGCTAGCGTTCCTTGGAAATGAATCGAGTTTAGAAACAAATTTTTCTGTGGTTACCCTGCCCTATTCCCAGGCACAAGACCAGAAGCAAGGGGAGAGGGAAGGCAGGAAATTCATCCAGTCTGGTTTAAAACGCTTCCCAGGCTCAAGACCAGAAGCAAGGGGAGAGGGAAGGCAGGAAATCCATCCAGTCTGGTTTAAAATGCTTCCCAGGATCGAGACCAGAAGCAAGGAGAGATGAAAGGCAGGAAATCCATCCAGTCTGGTTTAAAATGCTTCCCAGGCTTGAGACCAATGAATGGTTTTGTCATTACTGTTCTAGTGCCACCCCCAGCATCTTCCACTTTAGGCAGCTACAGATGGACAAACTGGCTGAAAATCTCCCTTTCACTACCAAAGACCTCTTTAAATGTGTGCTCACATGAAAGTGTCAATCATGTTTAAAACACATTTTCTCATCTCATATGGTCTTATGGTAAGGCCCAATGAAATAAACTCAAGCGTGTAATAAGCTATTTGATACGGCAAATTGACAGGCACCCATGTACCAAGGACTGGCACCATATTGGTGCCCCCTGGCTATAACTGTTTCTTTCTTTGGCTGGAAATGTGCTGTGGACTGGCAGCCAATGGCTCCTGGACAACACCAGTCCATGAACCACCACTTTTAGTAGCACAGCACTGTTCCAGAACATCCCTAGAATAATTTGCAATGCACAGTAGTTTCCTGGCAGACATTTAAAGGTTTCATTGCAGCCAGTTTAATATGGAAAGTCATCCCTAAAAGCTGAAATATTGAATTACTCTGGCACCATCGTTACCTCTTATGCCATGGCGCCTGTATCTCGCCATACACACCTCTTTTTAATCATGAATCGGAGGACAACTTATAAGAGAAAATGGGATTTGGAATAGATAACTTCTATCACAATACACTCTAAATATAGGGTTTTATTTCAGAAAAATTCCATACAGACTCCTGGGTTTTCTGCTCTCCTCAATAACATTGGTCAGCGGCATATAGAAATATAAATTAGAATTATTTTTGTTAAAAATGTCAAAATAAGGAAACTTCATATTGATCTTTGTCTTAGGGGGCAATTGCCTGGATTAAATGTTTTTATTACATGAGTATGGTATTTAATGGCTTGGCATTGATTAGTAGGAAATTGCATGTGCAAAATGAAAGCCAGTAAGTTAAGATGGTTAGAAAGTGATTTGTTGTTTTAACATATACCATTTATAAAACCTCACAGGCTCATGCTCATAAAAAAGATCTCTGTGGCTTATATACATTGAATACTCCATTTAAACTTTTCCAGATCTCCTTCCATATAAACATTTTAATTTTCACTTCCTTTATGGAGTCCCAAATGCACATTCAGACCTGAATCCTAGTGGTCGTTTTATCTGCTGTGGAGCCACTGAATCAGTTACTGAGTGGCAAGCCATCCTAATTTTAATGCAGTGAGTCTATTCTGTTTGTGGATTATTATACAAGGGTTGAATGAAAAGTAATGCCACCACCTTTGTTACTTGGGTTTGGATGGGAATATTTTAATAAATCAAATGCAGAAATAATCCTTAGAATGTGCTCTTTAACTACCACTATTCAATTATCCACATGATCACCAGACAATTGGATACAAGTTTTCTGAAGCTGTCACGAAAGAAGTCGACACTCTGTTTCCACAACCCATTGTGCACAGATCTTCAAATAGCCAAGCAAAGCAATAATGTGACCCACACATTCTTGTGAAATGCCGATTATGCTTGAAATTTCTCTCTGAGTGAAACGATGATCGTCCTGAATCAATCTGTCAACCTTTTGCTTCTGAAATTCGCTGGTTGCTATCACAGGACATCCAACTCTTTGTCATGCAAGTCAGATGTTCCCACCTCAACATCTTTAAACTTATTCGCCCAAAGACACACAGTACTCACATCAGCACAATCACCATAAACAGCTTGCATTCTCTGATGCATCTCCTTTGGGGTGACACCTTCTGCTGTCAAGAATTCAATGACTGCACGTTGCTTAAGTCGCATTGGCAGACCTTCTGCGCAGGGTTCCATACTTCACACTTTAAAAACACAACTGTTCAATGCTAAGGCTTCCCTCCAAAATGGAACTGTAGAAGGAGTCTACTAAACAAGCCAGTACCTGCTGCATACCAGTACTGCCATCTGCTGAGGAGTTACGAAGGTGGAGGCATTACTTTTCATTCAACCCTCGTAGGAGTACAGGTCACAAAAGAGCTACTAGCTGGAAGACCATTTCTTGTATGCAGTCTAAGTTTCTTAGACAGGCTAATATAGCTTAGTAGCTTAAATGGTGAAGGATTCTATACAAAAATGTATTTGATCTGTGAGGACAAATCTTCTGTGGTCTAAGAGTGCTCCCATGATTGCCCACTACCAATATTTAGTGGAAGAGTTGACCAGAAGGCTATTTCTAGCCCCCAATCCTTTCTCTCTCTCTCAAACACACACATTTATACACTTTTGTCCATAAACCTAGGCATGATAAACATTAGGCCTGGGTAACAACGCAAAAATTTGTTTCTAAAATCGATTTGTATTTGGGGGGGTTTTTTGTTTCGATATTTAAAATAATTACAAAATTTTCCCTTTAAAAAGTTCGGTATTTATGAAATTTCGTTAATATTTACAAAACATTTTGTAAAGATGGCGCCCTTTTTTTTCAATATTTTTTAAATATTTTTTTAATTTAATTATTAATTTAGTAGAATAGGGAGGAGAAATTATTATTAAGGAGGGAAGGCAGGCACTCACTCTGGCGGGCCCTCTCGCTTGCCGCTCGCCCTCTCGCTTGCCGCTCGCCCTCTCGCTCGCCGCTCGCCCTCTCGCTCGCCGCTCGCCCTCTCGCTCGCCCTCTCGCTTGCCCTCTCGCTCGCCCTCTCGCTCGCCGCTCGCCCTCTCGCTCGCCCTCTCGCTCGCCGCTCGCCCTCTCGCTCGCCGCTCGCCCTCTTGCTCGCCCTCTCGCTCGCCGCTCACCCTCTCGCTCGCCGCTCGCCCTCTCGCTCGCCCTCTCGCCCTCAGCCGGCGCCTTCCCTGCCCTCTCCTCCTCCTCCTCCTCCTCCTCCTCTTTCAGGCTCTGCCTCTGACTGGCTAAGAGAGGAGAGAGAGGAGAGCTCCCAGCAAGCATCGCCAGGCGGCCATCTTACGTATTTCCGAAATGGACGGAAATACAAAATGTTTTGGCGCCTGCCGTTTCGATATTTAAAAACACTTCCGGGTTTAAAAATAAGTTTTGTAATCGTTTTGTAATTGCTAAAATTAACGAATATTTAACTAATTACAAAATTAACGAACAAAACCGCCCAGGCCTAATAAACATATTTTAAAATAACTCACTTTTCCTGAAGCATGATTCTTCTTATTGGAACAAAAACAACCTTGAGATTGTTGTGGATCTCGAAAAGTCACAAAAATGAGCAGGAGGCATTTGAGGACAATCTGTTTAAGTCTGTAAGGGACTGTTGATCATTTATCTCTTTGACAACACAGAAATGCCCATAGTCTAGTTATCAGAAGTACTTTGAGTAAACATTCTCTTATTGCTTTTAATTACAAGCTTCTACAATTGGGTAAATATTCAGTATTTTGTTCTAATCACTGCAGAGGTAAGGACAGGTGGCTCGCCCAGATGTTGCTGGACTACAATTCCCATTAGTCTTAATCTCTATTGTTAATAATGAAGAGTGATAGATGTGCAGGTACAACTGCACCAGGAGCTCCAATTTTGTTTGCTTTGCATTGAATGTTTGTTGTAGTCCTAAGTTTCAGGGACTCTGCAGATAGGTGGCTTCTTTTTGGCTGCAATCATAGGGCAAGCCACCTGTCAATTATAGTTAGGTTCCCTTTTTGGGGTTTTGGAGAGAATAGGAGCCAGTTTGAGTTCAGTCCACACAGAGAAGCCTTTCATGCAGGACATAATACCAAGAGCTCCTGTAGAAAGCTTCGTCTTCTACAGCTTGGCCAGGGAGATATACAGCCCACAGCTTGGCCAGGGTTATACAGCCCACAGCTTGGCCGAGGATCATACAGCCTCACAGCTCCTTTGCTGAGGGACTTCAGCCAGCCATCACTGAAACCTGAACTCCTTTTTCCCTGGGAGACTATAAAGCTCTGCTTGGTAAGGGTCACTCGCGGAAGCCAAAAGCAGTTGGTACCGGGTGTAGGGGCTCCACGCCAACAGAGGCAAGTACAGACTGCCCAGATTAAAAGTTAAGGATTTCCCCATTAGTTTCACTTATGAAGATAGTGCCTGTTCCCTGTGGACAAGATTGAGAGGGAACCAATAGACTATTAAGAAAGCCTTAAAGTACCTGTTTGTTTTCAATAATAAAGAACTTTGTTGAACCTTTAAGCAATCTAAAGACTCTGTTTAAGGAAATCCAAAGGCCTTTAATCTGAGGCAGCCCCAGCGTCCCGTTGGGCACACAGAATTTATGTCCTGTCTACAGTTTTATGCACAGGCCCAGCGTGCGACAGCACAATAGAGACTTAACAAGACAACAATATCAAGAAGGACACACTTCCCTGATCCCTATAATGGTGGCCCTATGTATGCAGGTTGTCCATCCCTGGTTTAAACTGTGTGATACCTGATACACCCACATTTGTATACTGGTAGGGTTGGTGGGAATAATTTTGTCATTTGGGAGATGTAGTTGCTGGGATTTATAGTTCACCTACAATCTGAACTCCACCAATGATGGGATTGAACCAAACTTGATACACAGAACTCCCATGACCAATAGACAATATTGTTGAGCTAGGTGGGCATTGACCTTGAGTTTTGGAGTTCTGGTTCACCTGCATCCAGAGAGCACTGTGGACTCAAACAAGGATGGATCTGGACCAAACTTGACACGAATACTCAATATGCCCAAATGTGAACACTGGTGGAATTTGGGGAAATTAGACCTTGGCATTTGGAAGTTGTATTTGTTGGGATTTATCGTTCACCTACAATCAAAGAGCATTCTGAACCCCACCAATGAAAGAATTGGGTCAAACCTCCCACAGAGAACCCCCAAGATCAAAAGAAAATACTGTGTTTTCTGATGATCTTTGGCGACCCCACTCTGACACCCCTCTTGTGACCCCCTCCAAGGGTCCCGACCCCCAAGTTGAGAAACACTGCACTATTGGCTATTCTAGCAAAGGCCAGAGGCCCTTTGTACACTGTCATATATATTATCAAACCAGATTATCCACATTATCTGCTTTGAACTGGATGATGTGAGTCTACACTGCCATATAATCCACAGTTCAAAGCAGATAATCTGCTTTGTGTAGAAAGGGCTTGAGAATGAAATGTGTAAAGTTACATCCTAGCATTCAGTTAGAATCATAGATCATAGAATCATACAGTTGGAAGAGACCTCATGGGCCATCCAGTCCAACTCCCTGTCAAGTAGCAGGAATATTGCATTCAAATCACCCCTGACAGATGGCCATCCAGCCTCTGTTTAAAAGCATCCAAAGAAGGAGCCTCCACCACACTCCGGGGCAGAGAGTTCCACTGCTGAACGGCTCTCACAGTTAGGAAGTTCTTCCTCATGTTCAGATGGAATCTCCTTTCTTGTAGTTTGAAGCCATTGTTTCGCGTCCTAGTCTCCAAGGAAGCAGAAAACAAGCTTGCTCCCTCCTCCCTGTGGCTTCCTCTCACATATTTATATATGGCTATTATATCTCCTCTCAGCCTTCTCTTCTTCAGGCTAAACATGCCCAGCTCCTTAAGCCGCTCCTCATAGGGCTTGTTCTCCAGACCCTTGATCATTTTAGTCGCACTCCTCTGGACACATTCCAGCTTGTCAATATCTCTCTTGAATTGTGGTGCCCAGAATTGGACACAATATTCCAGGTGTGGTCTAACCAAAGCGGAATAGAGCGGTAGCATTACTTCCCTAGATCTAGATACTATGCTCCTATTGATGCAGGCCAAAATCCCATTGGCTATTTTTGCCACCACATCACATTGTTGGCTCATGTTTAACTTGTTGTCCACGAGGACTCCAAGATCTTTTTCACACATATTGCTCTCGAGCCAGGCATTGTCCCCCATTCTGTATCTTTGCATTTCGTTTTTCCTGCCAAAGTGGAGTTATCAGAGTAACACATGTAAAGATGTGGGAATGACAGACCAGCCACTTGTCCTTTTTCTCAAATGTAATTTGTTTAATGTGACTTTATGTTTATCTTTTTGAAAATATCTCAGAATAACCCCAAAACAAATTGCTGATGCTAGGATTATGCTGTTTAGTTTGGATTTCGCAATGCCCCTCTGTGCATCTTCTTTGACTTACAGTAAGCCTGCTAAATGCTTTCTGAACTTCCCTTCCCAACCTTGGCCCTTGCAAAAAAGGAGAGCTACTGGTCTTGCCTCCTGCTATCCAAGGACTGATGCTGCAGCTTCTTCCTATTGCACAAGTCATCCCTGGGCTTCAGCCTCAGAGCCACTTAATAATGTGGTGAACATCCTGCCTCTCCACTCATTTTTTCCCTCCTGGCAGTGGTTTCAATTACGTCTCTCTGCTCGCTCCTGAATGAATTAGTTTTCTCTGGATCCTGGTGGCTGTATATTTAAAGGCTCCTCACGTTTGGGGGCCTGCAATCACTGATGTGTTTGTTTTGAGGGGATGAATCTGTCTTCTGAGTCTAGCCACGTCCGATTTCGGCATGGGATTTCATTGAAAATTAGTATTTTCTCCCTCGAATCACAGTGACAACACAGGCAACCCTTCACGAAGGACTCCCCCCACTGCAAACGTGTGAGAGTGAATTCTCTCATTGAGCTGTTATGTTAAACACACAAGATTTAAGATCAGCAGGCGAAACAGATAATGTGCTGACTTCAGCAGCTCAGTCCCTTGGATTTCTCATTGACAATCCTCATGTTTGTCAAGCGAGGAGGTTGTGGCATTGAAAGTGTCAAACCCAGCAATGTCTTGAACTATAGTAGAGGCTCCTGTGGACAATTCCCAACTCAAATCATACATGAAAAGGTGTAAAACACAAAGACAGACATCCAAAGTGAAGGCTTTTGATGCTTGTAGCTGGTTTTAATTGTTGTTTCAATATTTTTAATATTTTGATTGTACTGTGGTTGTTTTTATGATGCTTTTGTTAGGCTGACCTGAGTCCCCCTTTGGTGCGGGGGGGGGGGGGGGGGGGAGAAGGGCGGGGTATAAATATAGGAATAAATCTATATAAGTAAAAATGTAATGTTTGTGGGATTAACATAACTCAAAAACCACTGGATGAATCAACACCAAATTTGGACACAAGACACCTATCAGGCCAACAAGTGACAATCTATATAAATAAAAATGTAATGTTCGTTTGTGGGATTAACAGAACTCAAAAAACGCGGGACAAATTGACACCAAATTTGGACACAAGACACCTAACAACCCAATGTATGTCCTTCACTCAAAAAATTGATTTTGACATTTGGGAGTTGTAGTTGCTGGAATTTATAGTTCACCTACAATCAAAGAACATTCTGAACCCCACCAACGATGGAATTGGGCCAAACTTAGCACACAGGGCTCCCATGACCAACAGAAAAAACTGGAAGGGTTTGGTGGACATTGACCTTGTGTTTGGGAATTATAGTTCACCCACATCCAGAGAGCACTGTGGACTCAAACAATGATGGATCTGGACCAAACTTGGCACGAATATTCCATATGCCCAAATATGAACACAGATGGAGTTTAAAGGAAATAGACCTTGACATTTGGGAGTTGTAGTTGCTGGGATTTACAGTTCACCTACAATCAAAGAGCATTCTGAACTCCACCAATGATGGAATTGAACCAAACATGGCATACAGGACTTCCATGACCAACAGAACACACTGGAAGGGTTTGGTGGGCATAGACCTTGAGTTTGGGAGTTGTAGTTCACCTACATCCAGAGAGCACTGTGGACTCAAACAATGATGGATCTGTACCAAACTTGACACAAATATTCCATATGCTCAAATATGAACACATATGGAGTTTGGAGGAAATAGACCTTGACATTTGGGATTTTTACTTACTGGGATTTATAGTTCACCTACAATCAAAGAGCATTCTGAACTCCACCAATGATGGAATTGAACCAAACATGGCATACAGGACTTCCATGACCAACAGAACACACTGGAAGGGTTTGCTGGGCATAGACCTTGAGTTTGGGAGTTGTAGTTCACCTACATCCAGAGAGCACTATGGTCTCATACAATGATGGATCTGGACCAAACTTGACACAAAAATTCCATATGCCTAAATATGAACACAGATGTAGTTGGGAGGAAATAGACCTTGACATTTGGAATTTGTAGTTACTGGGATTTATAGTTCACTACAATTAAAGAGCATTCTGAAACCTACAAATGACAGAAATGGGGCAAACTTCCCACACAGAACCCCCATGACCAACAGAAAATACTTAAGGCCATCCAGTCCAACTCTCTTCAGCAGGGCAAGAAAATGTAATCAGAGCCCTCCTGACAAAGAGACTTCCAGTCATAAATATAGATAGATATTATTCTCTCTCACACACACAGATATAGTATCATAGATTTGAAAGGGACCCTTAAAGAAGGACAATGATACGTTGCATATTCCAGAGTAGGCAAACCAGACACTCTCCACATCAACACTGACAAAGAAACAACAAGAAATAATGTTTACTCACAAGCATAAAGGAATTACATATATTAGAAACCAACACTTTCTCATTACTTCATATTCCAGATCACCAGACTGGGCCACAGCAATGCGTGGCAGGGGACAGCTAGTAGGAAATAAATCTATATAAATAAAAATGTAATGTTAGTTTGTGGGATTAACATAACTCAAAAACCACTGGACGAACTGACACCAAATTTGGACACGAGACACCTATCAGACCAACAAGTGACAATCACTCATAAAAACACTGAAAAACACAGCAGAAGAGACTAAAATGCCAAGAAATAAAAATACATTACAACACATGAGCAAAACCATATATATAAACACAAACACACATATATAAACATATACATAATTATATACACACATATACACACACAAGACACATATACACAGACTGGGCCAAAGCAATGAGTGGTAGGAGACGGCTAGTATATAAATAATTAAAGCACATGCTTGTGTCTTGGCAGGGTTAGGCTTCAGGAGATTCCCTTTGGAGTAGCTGGAGAGACCTTCCAAGGCCTCCGGAAGTTGGGTTTCTACTGTTTCAAAGGGAAGGCAACTTTGGCACAGCAGTTGGATGGAAAGCCATTAGGGGTGTGCAATTTTTTCATAAGTCATATCAAATTTGTTAAATTCATACATATTAAGTAAATATCTGACACATGGGTGCAACCTGTGCCAAAAACTTAAGAATCAAAACTTACCCAATACCTTTTTGTTTGAATTTTGAAAATCTCCCAAAGTCAGTTTCATTTTCAGTGCAAGAAAGTGAAGCAAGGCCAAAAAGGCTGCCTTTCCTCCTTAAATGCATGGCCCCTCGCCATTAGGAGAGGGAAGCAGCAGAGAGAAAGCAGAGTTCACTGGGAAAGAGACTGAGAAAGCACAGAATTCTGGGAAATGTAGGCTGGGAAGGTGAGAAGCCCTATGGCAGAGAATTCAAAAGTCCCTGTCCTAAACTACATTTCCTAAAATTTTGCTCAGCATCGGAAAGTCCCAGTCAGATTTGTCCCTCCGTAGCAGCAGCCAGCCAGAGTTGCAATAAATTGTTGAATCTACAAAGAGGAGGGCTGACTGATCTTTCTAGTAAGTAAATCTCTTTGCTGGGCTGGGAAGAAATTCCTAAATTGAAGTTCTATCAGTTAAGATACATAGATAGCTAGCTAGCTAGATAGATAGATAGTAGGCCTGGGCGGTTTCGTTCGTTAATTTTGTAATTCGTTAAATATTCGTTAATTTTAGCAATTACAAAACGATTACAAAACTTATTTTTAAACCCGGAAGTGTTTTTAAATATCGAAACGGCAGGTGCCAAAAAATTTTGTATTTCTGTCCATTTGGAAATACGTAAGATGGCCGCCTGGCGATGCTTGCTGGGAGCTCTCCTCTCTCGGCGCCGGCTGAGCAAGCGAGCGAGAGGGCGAGCGAGAGGGGCGAGCGGCGAGCGAGAGGGGCGAGCGGCGAGCGAGAGGGCGAGCGGCGAGCGAGAGGGGCGAGCGGCGAGCGAGAGGGGCGAGCGGCGAGCGAGAGGGGCGAGCGGCGAGCGAGAGGGGCGAGCGGCGAGCGAGAGGGGCGAGCGGCGAGCGAGAGGGCGAGCGGCGAGCGAGAGGGCGAGCGGCGAGCGAGAGGGGCGAGCGGCGAGCGAGAGGGGCGAGCGGCGAGCGAGTGGCGAGCGAGAGGGCCCGCCAGAGTGAGTCCCTGCCTTCCCTCCTTAATAATAATTTTAATTTCTCCTCCCTATTCTATTAAATTAATAATTAAATTAAAAAATATTTAAAAAATATTGAAAAAAAAGGGTGCCATCTTTACAAAATGTTTTGTAAATATTAATGAAATTTCGTTAATACCGAACTTTTTTAAGGGAAAATTTTGTAATTATTTTAAATATCGAAACAAAAAAAACCCCAATTACAAATCGATTTAAAAACAAATTTTTGCGTTGTTACCCAGGCCTAATAGATAGATAGATAGATAGATAGATAGATAGATAGATAGTGGTAATTGTATATTATTGGAATGCTATATCAGACAAGCAATATTTTAGGACTCTAGAACACTTTTTAATGGATAACCTTAATGGCTTGTGGGCCACATAATTTTTAATGGTATAATGAAGTTTTTTGTTGTATTTTATGTTATGTAATTTTGACATTTTTAACCATTCTACACTGCTTTGAATCCCACCCATGGGAGAAAGGCAGGATAAAAATAAAGAAATAATATCAGAGACATTCAATGAGATAGCTGTTGTGGCTTTAAAAAAAATAAAGAAGGAAAGTTACCTCCACAAGAAGAATTGAAATTTTGGATGGATGATATGTAAAGCTGTGGCTTGGGATGGGGAAGGGGAGCACAGCGGTGACGGATAGATAATATGTATAAGCAGTAGAGCTTGGCAACCACGGAAAAAATTGTTTCTAAACTCTATTCGTTTTTTGGGGTTTTTTGCGTTTCGATATTTAAAAGAATTCCGAAATTTTTCTTTAAAAAAGTTCAAAATTTACGAAATTTCGTAAAATTACGAAACAATACGCAACAAATACGAAACGAATACAAATCGATTCGTTAATGGCGGACGCAACCGCGCAATACGCTAAAAAACCTCCATATGGGACAGGGGGAACTTCTGAAGCTTCCCTCTCCCTCTGTTGTTGACTGTTGGTGTGATATTTATAATTTTTTTTTACACTGATTAAACAAACAACAGCTATAAAACTTGCCCCAGACATGCGGAAATAATAATGAAATGATTTCGAAACGAATACGAAACAAATACGAAGCAATTACGAAACGAATTGAAAAATTCATTTTGTTTTTTAGATGCTCCTGAATGGTTCGTTATCGCTTCGTAACCCAAAAAAACCACGAATTTTTAACAAATTACGAAATTACGAAACGAAACCGCCCAGCCCTAATAAGCAGAAAAATAACACTAGATGCCAAAAGTATGGTAGGTTGTATTGATTAATTTGTATCTGCTGTAAAACAAACAATGTATAACAAATGTATTAAACCATGATAAAATAAAAATATTTTTTAAAAAAACAACTGAAGAGAGATATTGACAAGCTGGAATGTGTCCAGAGGAGGATGACTAAAACGATCAAGGTTAATTCCAGTATTTTCTGTTGGTCATGTGAGTTCTGTATGACACGCTTGGTTCAATTCCATCATTGGTGGAGTTCAGAATGCTCTTTGATTAAAGGTGAACTATAAATCCCAGCAACTACAACTCCCAAACGACAAAATCAATCCCACCAGTATTTAGATATGGGCATATCAGGTATTTGTGCCAAATTTGGTCCAGTGAATGAAAATACATCAGATATTTACATGATGATTCATAACAGTAGCAAAACTACAGTTATGAAGTAGCAATGAAAATAATGTTATGGTTAGGGGTCACCACCACATGAGGAATTGTATTAAGGGGCAGCGGCATTAGGAAGGTTGAGAAATGCTGCTGTACTTATTTATTTATTTATTTGCAGCTTTTATATTCCACCCTTCTCACCCCGCAGGGGACTCAAGGCAGATTACAGTGTACACATATATGGCAAACATTCAATGCCAATTTTAACATACAACATATACAGACATACACAGAGGCTATTTAACTTTTTCTGGCCACCAGGGGAGCTGTCGCTTTCATCGTCCATCTGCGACGCTGATGAAGCACTTCCGCATTCCCCGCATGCTTCCCCGCTGGAATGCTTTGCTGGAGTCTTCTTTATGGCCTCATAAATCAGTTAATTTAGCCTTCCCACACTTTTAAGGTGGTAACTTATTTTCCTACTTGACAGATGCAACTGTCTTTCGGGTTGCAAAGGTCGACAACAGGCTACACACAATTGGTTGGAAACCCACTCCAACCCGGGCTGGCTTCGAACTCATGACCTTTTGGTCAGAGTGATCTTAATGCAGCTGACACTCAGCCAGCTGCGCCACAATCCTGGTGCTGTAGGCCAGTGTTTCTCAACCTTCCTAATGCTGCGACACCTTAGTACAGTTCTTCATGTTGTGGTGACCCCCAACCATAACTTTATTTTTGTTGCTACTTCATAACTGTAATTTTGCTACTGTTATGAAGTGTAATCTAAATATCTGATATGCAGGATGTATTTTCAGTCACTGGACCAAATTTGGCACAAATACCCAATACGCCCAAAATCTGAATACTGGTGGAGTTGGGGGTGATTGATTTTGTCATTTGGTAATGCTGGAGTTGCTGGGATTTATAGTTCACCTTAAATCAAAGAGCCTTCTGAACTCCATCAATGATGGAATTGAATCAAACATGGCACACAGAATTCCCATGACCAAGAGAAAATATTGGGAAGGTCTGGTGGACATTGACCTTGAGTTCTTGGAGTTGTAGTTCACCTATATCCGGACTGTGGACTCAAGCAATGATGGATCTGGATCAAACTTGGCGCAAATACTCAATATGCCCAAATGTGAACACTGGTAGAGTTTGGAGAAAATGTTGTTCATTCGTTCAGTCGTCTCCGACTCTTCATGACCTCATGGACCAGTCCACGCCAGAGCTCCCTGTCGGCCGTCACCACCCCCAGCTCCTTCAAGGTCAGTCCAGTCACTTCAAGGATGCCATCCATCCATCTTTCCCTTGGTCAGCCCCTCTTCCTTTTGCCTTCCACTTTCCCCAACATAATTGTCTTCTCTAGGCTTTCCTGTCTCCTCATGATGTGGCCAAAGTACTTCAACTTTGTCTCTAGTATCCTTCCCTCCAATGAGCAGTCGGGCTTTATTTCCTGGAGGATGTACTGGTTGGATCTTCTCGCAGTCCAAGGCACTCTCAGCACTTTCCTCCAACACCACAGCTCAAAAAATAAATAGCCTTTGTCTGTTAAATGTTGTTTGTCAAACTGGCATTGAATGTTTGCCATATATGTGTTTACTGTAATCCGCCCTGAGTCCCCTGCGGGGTGAGAAGGGCAGAATATAAGAACTGCAAATAAATAAATAAATAAATAAATAAAAGCATCGATCTTCCTTCGCTCAGCCTTCCCTAAGGTCCAACTCTCACATCCGTAGGTTACTACAAGGAATACCATGGCCTTGACTATGCGGATCTTTGTTGCCAGTGTGATCTCTTTAGTTTTATTCTAAATTGAACAATAAGAAGTTCGTGATCTGAGCTAAAGTCAGCCCCAGGTCTTGTTTTCACCGACTGGATGGATGTCTGCCACCTTTGGCTGCAAAGGATGTAGTCAATCTGATTTCGGTGTTGACCATCTGGTGAGGTCCATGTATAAAGCCGTCTTTTAGGTTGTTGGAAGAGAGCATTCGTTATACACAGCGAGTTTTCCTGGCAAAATTCTATCAGCCTGCGTCCCACTTCATTTTGTTCTCCCAGACCATGCTTGCCTGTGATCCCAGTTGTCATTTGACTTCCCACCTTGGCATTCCAGTCTCCTGTAATGAAAATAATGTCTCTTTTTGGTGTATTATCCAGTAGGTCCTGCAGATCCTCATAAAACTGATCTACTTCTGCTTCTTCAGCAGCTGTGGTTGGGGCGTATATTTGGATCACTGTGATGTTGAAAGGCTTTCCTTGCACTCGCATTGAGATCATTCTGTCATTTTTTGGGTTGTATCCAAGCACTGCTTTAGTGAATTTCTTATTAATTATGAAGGCTACTCCATTTCTTCGATGTTCCTCTTGTCCGCAGTAGTAGATGTGGTGGTCATCTGATGTGAAGTGGCCCATTCCAGTCCATTTCAGTTCGCTGACCCCCAGAATGTCTATCTTTAGTCTTGACATCTCACCAATAACAACATCCAATTTGCCCTGGCTCATAGATCTTACATTCCAGGTTCCTACGGTGTGTTGATCTTTAGAGCATCGGATTCGTCGTTCACCTCCAGTACCGTCGGCCGCTAGCCTTCCTTTCGGCTTTGAGCTAGCTGCGTCATCACATCTGGGGCTAGTTGAACTTATCCTCTGCTCCTCCCCAGTAGCATTTTGGCCATCTTCCGACCTGGGAGTCCCATCTTCCAATGGCATACCGACATATCTCTGGTTGTACTGGTCCATTTAGTTTTCTTGGCAAGGATACTGGGGTGGTTTGCCTTTGCCTTCCCCAGGGATCACGCTTGGTCTGACCTCTCTGCCACGACCGTCCCGTCTTGGGTGGCCCTTCACGGTTTCGCTCATGACATCATTGAGGTGCTCAAGCTCCAGCGCCACAACAAGGCGGTGATCCTTTGGTGGAGGGAGTCTTCTTTATGGCCTCATAAATCAGTTAATTTAGCCTCCCCACACTTTAAGGTGGTAACTTATTTTCCTACTTGACAGATGCAACTGTCTTTTGGGTTGCAAAGGTCGACAACAGGCTACACACAACTGGTTGGAAACCCACTCCAACCCGGACTGGCTTCGAACTCATGACCTTTTGGTCAGAGTGATCTTAATGCAGCTGACACTCAGCCAGCTGCGCCACAATCCCAGTGCTGTAGGCTTTCTTCAGAAATGAAACGCCCAATAATTTTGCCATGAGTTTCCAAACATGTTCATTTCCTCCATAGCCTAGCCCTAGAAGCCATCCTTGCAACTTTTCAGCGTTTGGAGAGCGCCCCTCGTTTTTTGCCTTGGAGAATCCAAGCCAGGGAAGACGGGAGAAGGAAATGGACAGCCTTGGGAGGAAGAATTGGATTTCCTTCCTTCTTCTCCTTCTCTGGGAGCCCTTCTGAGCCTTCCTTGCTTGGGGATGCGCCTCTCTTCAGACGAGCCGATTGCCATTTGCCATTGAAAGACAGAGCTATATACATACAGCAGGGCACAAATCTTTCTCTCTAGGAGTGGCGGCGCCCTCTCTCTCACACTCTCTCTCTCTTTCTCCCGCGCTGTTGCCTTTTTCGCCCAGACTATATTGAGGAGTGAGGCTCTGCAATCACGTGGTCCTCTGCGGGGGGGGGGGGGAGGAGAGAGGGAGGGAAATCGCGTGGCGAAGAGGAAAGGGAGGGGGGGCTGCCTCCGCAGTTTGCTGTTCGCTGGGGCCCAGGGACACACAGACAGGCGCGCGCGCGTCCACCATATACACACACACACAGAGGAGAGCAGGCACGCGCACCTTCTCTCTCCCGCGCGCGCACTCTCTCGCGCACACACAAGAAGTCTGGAGCTCTTGCTGCCTGCTCGCTGGTTGCTGCCTCCTCTATCTCGCTTGCTGCTGTCGCTGTCGCCAAACCGGGATCTATACCTCCTCTGCTTCTCTTTCCTCTCTTTCTCAAAGACCCTTTGCTTTTTGGGAAGGCGCTGGCATTGGCACTTGCTCCGTCTCCGGTCCTGCTTTGGCTCACTTTCTCCCCAAGCGTGGGAATTCTACTCAAGGCTTGATTTTTCTTCTTATTTTCCTTTCTGGGCATCGCTGCGTGGGTCTTTCCTCCTTGCCCAGCCCTTCCATCCTCGGTGGCTTTTCCCCCAGCCCTCCCAAAGAAAATATCCCCCCAAAATCCGGGCTGATGCGCTGCGCGAGAGGCTGGAAATGGAAGTGTTGACGCTTTGGCTTCTCCCTTGGATATTATTTCCGTGCGTTTCGGTGCGAGCGGACTCCATCATCCACATTGGTAAGAAGAGGAGGAGGAGGGAGCCTGGGATTTGGCTTGATCCTCTCTCTCTCTATGTGTATGTGTGTGTGTGCCATGCATGATGAGATCTGCCTCCCCCAATGCCAGCTTGGAGGGGAGGAAACCCAAAGAATCAATGCAGAGTGGGAATAATACGAAAGAGAAGAGGGTCGGAATCCGGATACAGAGAGAAGGAGGAAAACTCCAGAGAGAGAGGAAAATGGAGAGAGAGAGAGACCCTCCACCAATAGAGCCACTTCACTGCAAAGTTAGAGGCGAAAGGAGGCTGCAATCATGAAAGCTGGATTTATAGAGAGAGAGATGGAGAGGAAGGGACCATCCACACTGCTGTATGTATATATAGAGAGAGATTCAGAGGAAGGGACCATCCACACTGCTGTATGTATATAGAGAGTGAGAGATGGAGAGGACCATCCACACTGCTATATGTCTATAGAGAGTGAGAGATGGAGAGGAAGGGACCATCCACACTGCTGTATGTATATAGTGAGAGATGAAGAGGAAGGGACCATCCACACTACTGTAGTGAGAGATGGAGAGGAAGGGACCATCCACACTGCTGTATGTATATAGAGAGTGAGAGGTGGAGAGGAAAGGACCATCCACACTGCTGTATGTATATAGAGTCTATATACAAACAGCAGTGTGGATGGTCCTTTCCTCTCCACCTCTCACTCTCTATATACATACAGCAGTGTGGATGGTCCCTTCCTCTCCATTTCTCACTCTCTATATTATAGAGAGTGAGAGATGGAGATGAAGGGACCATCCACACTGCTGTACATATATAGACAGTGAGAGATTCAGAAGAAGGGACCATTCACACTGCTGTATGTATATAGAGAGTGAGAGAGGAGAGGACCATCCACACTGCTATATGTATATATATAGAGAGAGATTCAAAGGAAGGGACCATCCACACTACTGTATGTATATATAGAGAGAGAGAGATAGAGAAAAAGGGACCATCCACACTACTGTATGTATATAGAAAGAGAGAGATAGAGAGGGACCATCCACATTGCTGTATGTATATAGAGAGTGAGAGATTCAGAGGAAGGGACCATCCACACTACTGTATGCATATATAGAGGGAGAGATGGAGAGGAATGGACCATCCACACTGCTGTATGTATATAGGGAGTGAGAGGTGGAGAGGAAAGGACCGTCCACACTGCTATATGTATATATAGAGGGAGAGATGGAGAGGAAGGGACCATCCACACTGCTGTATGTATATAGAGAGTGAGAGGTGGGGAGAAAAGGACCATTCACACTGCTGTATGTATATAGACTCTATATACATACAGCAGTGTGGATAGTCCTTTCCTCTCCACCTCTCACTCTCTATATACTTACAGCAGTGTGGATGGTCCCTTCCTCTCCATCTCTCACTCTCTATATTATACCTGTCAGACACCTGTCAGGCCAAGGAGGGATCATCACTCATAAAACACTGAAAAACACAGCAGAAGAGACTTTTTAAAAGCCAAAAAACCAAAAATTACATTACAATGCATGCACAACTCTCTAGTGGTGTGGATCTTCCCGTCATCCCCCCCCCCCCCCCAAATCTATCTATCTATATAGTGA